>NW_027141007.1:1715000-2015000 GCF_036365525.1 Heterodontus francisci
ATTAAAGGACTGACCGTAAATCACCTACAGAACAATCACTGTCCAATTATTAAAGGAATGACCATAAATCACCGACAGAACAATCACTGTCCAATTATTAAAGGACTGACCGTAAATCACCTACAGAACAATCACTGTCCAATTATTAAAGGAATGACCGTAAATCACCTACAGAACAATCACTGTCCAATTATTAAAGGACTGACCGTTCATCACCTACAGAACAATCACTATCCAATTATTAAAGGACTGACCGTAAATCACCTACAGAACAATCACTATCCAATTAATAAAGGAATAACCGTAAATCACCGAAAGAACAATCACCGTCCAATTATTAAAGGACTGACCGTCAATCACCTACAGAACAATCACTGTCCAATTATTAAAGGACTGACCGTAAATCACCTACAGAACAATCACTGTCTAATTATTAAAGGACTGACCATAAATCACCTACAGAACAATCACTGTCCAATTATTAAAGCACTGACCGTAAATCACCTACAGAACAATCACTGTCCAATTATTAAAGGACTGACCGTAAATCACCTACAGAACAATCACTGTCCAATTATTAAAGGACTGACCGTTAATCACCTACAGAACAATCACTATCAAATTATTAAAGGACTGACCGTAAATCACCTACAGATCAATCACTGTCCAATTATTAAAGGACTGACCGTAAATCACCGACAGAACAATCACTGTCCAATTATTAAAGGACTGACCATAAATCACCTACAGAACAATCACTGTCCAATTATTAAAGGACTGACCGTAAATCACCGACAGTACAATCACTTTCCAATTATTAAAGGACTGACCGTAAATCACCTACAAAACAATCACTATCCAATTATTAAAGGACTGACCGTAAATCACCTACAGAACAATCACTGTCCAATTATTAAAGGACTGACCGTAAATCACCTACAGAACAATCACTGTCCAATTATTAAAGGACTGACCGTAAATCACCTACGGAACAATCACTGTCCAATTATTAAAGGACTGACCGTAAATCACCTACAGTACAATCACTGTCCAATTATTAAAGGACTGACCGTAAATCACCTACAGAACAATCACTGTCCAATTATTAATGGACTGACCGTAAATCACCTACAGAACAATCACTGTCCAATTATTAAAGGACTGACCGTAAATCACCTACAGAACAATCACTGTCAAATTATTAAAGGAATGACCGTAAATCACCTACAGAACAATCACTGTCCAATTATTAAAGGACTGACCGTAAATCACCTACAGAACAATCACTGTCAAATTATTAAAGGAATGACCGTAAATCACCTACAGAACAATCACTGTCCAATTATTAAAGGACTGACCGTAAATCACCTACAGAACAATCACTGTCCAATTATTGAAGGACTGAACGTAAATCACCGAAAGAACAATCACCGTCCAATTATTAAAGGACTGACCGTAAATCACCTACAGAACAATCAATGTCCAATTATTAAAGGACTGACCGTAAATCACCTACAGAACAATCACTGTCCTATTATTAAAGAACTGACCGTAAATCACCTACAGAACAATCACTGTCCAATTATTAAAGGAATGACCGTAAATCACCTACAGAACAATCACTATCCAATTATTAAAGGACTGACCGTAAATCACCTACAGAACAATCACTGTCCAATTATTAAAGGACTGACCGTAAATCACCTACAGAACAATCACTGTCCAATTATTAAAGGAATGACCATAAATCACCTACAGAACAATCACTGTCCAATTATTAAAGGACTGACCGTAAATCACCTACAGAACAATCACTGTCCAATTATTAAAGGACTGACCGTAAATCACCTACAGAACAATCACTGTCCAATTATTAAAGGACTGACCGTAAATCACCTACAGAACAATCACTGTCCAATTATTAAAGGAATGACCATAAATCACCGACAGAACAATCACTGTCCAATTATTAAAGGACTGACCGTAAATCACCTACAGAACAATCACTGTCCAATTATTAAAGGAATGACCATAAATCACCTACAGAACAGTCACTGTCCAATTATTAAAGGACTGACCGTAAATCACCTACAGAACAATCACTGTCCAATTATTAAAGGACTGACCGTAAATCACCTACAGAACAATCACTGTCCAATTATTAAAGGACTGACCGTAAATCACCTACAGAACAATCACTGTCCAATTATTAAAGGACTGACCGTTCATCACCTACAGAACAATCACTATCCAATTATAAAAGGACTGACCGTAAATCACCTACAGAACAATCACTATCCAATTAATAAAGGACTGACCGTAAATCACCGAAAGAACAATCACCGTCCAATTATTAAAGGACTGACCGTCAATCACCTACAGAACAATCACTATCCAATTATTAAAGGACTGACCGTAAATCACCTACAGAACAATCACTGTCTAATTATTAAAGGACTGACCATAAATCACCTACAGAACAATCACTGTCCAATTATTAAAGCACTGACCGTAAATCACCTACAGAACAATCACTGTCCAATTATTAAAGGACTGACCGTAAATCACCTACAGAACAATCACTGTCCAATTATTAAAGGACTGACCGTAAATCACCTACAGAACAATCACTATCAAATTATTAAAGGACTGACCGTAAATCACCTACAGATCAATCACTGTCCAATTATTAAAGGACTGACCGTAAATCACCGACAGAACAATCACTGTCCAATTATTAAAGGACTGACCATAAATCACCTACAGAACAATCACTGTCCAATTATTAAAGGACTGACCGTAAATCACCGACAGTACAATCACTTTCCAATTATTAAAGGACTGACCGTAAATCACCTACAAAACAATCACTATCCAATTATTAAAGGACTGACCGTAAATCACCTACAGAACAATCACTGTCCAATTATTAAAGGACTGACCGTAAATCACCTACAGAACAATCACTGTCCAATTATTAAAGGACTGACCGTAAATCACCTACGGAACAATCACTGTCCAATTATTAAAGGACTGACCGTAAATCACCTACAGTACAATCACTGTCCAATTATTAAAGGACTGACCGTAAATCACCTACAGAACAATCACTGTCCAATTATTAATGGACTGACCGTAAATCACCTACAGAACAATCACTGTCCAATTATTAAAGGACTGACTGTAAATCACCTACAGAACAATCACTGTCCAATTATTAAAGGACTGACCGTAAATCACCTACAGAACAATCACTGTCCAATTATTAAAGGAATGACCATAAATCACCTACAGAACAATCACTGTCCAATTATTAAAGGACTGACCGTAAATCACCTACAGAACAATCACTATCCAATTATTAAAGGACTGACCGTAAATCACCTACAGAACAATCACTGTCCAATTATTAAAGGACTGACCGTAAATCATCTACAGAACAATCACTGTCCAATTATTAAAGGACTGACCGTAAATCACCTACAGAACAATCACTGTCCAATTATTAAAGGAATGACCATAAATCACCTACAGAACAATCACTGTCCAATTATTAAAGGACTGACCGTAAATCACCTACAGAACAATCACTGTCCAATTATTAAAGGACTGACCGTAAATCACCTACAGAACAATCACTGTCCAATTATTAATGGCCTGACCGTAAATCACCTACAGAACAATCACTGTCCAATTATTAAAGGACTGACTGTAAATCACCTACAGAACAATCACTGTCCAATTATTAAAGGTCTGACCGTTAATCACCTACAGAACAATCACTGTCCAATTATTAAAGGACTGACCGTAAATCACCTACAGAACAATCACTGTCAAATTATTAAAGGAATGACCGTAAATCACCTACAGAACAATCACTGTCCAATTATTAAAGGACTGACCGTAAATCACCTACAGAACAATCACTGTCCAATTATTGAAGGACTGAACGTAAATCACCGAAAGAACAATCACCGTCCAATTATTAAAGGACTGACCGTAAATCACCTACAGAACAATCACTGTCCAATTATTAAAGGACTGACCGTAAATCACCTACAGAACAATCACTGTCCTATTATTAAAGAACTGACCGTAAATCACCTACAGAACAATCACTGTCCAATTATTAAAGGACTGACCGTAAATCACCTACAGAACAATCACTGTCCTATTATTAAAGAACTGACCGTAAATCACCTACAGAACAATCACTGTCCAATTATTAAAGGAATGACCGTAAATCACCTACAGAACAATCACTATCCAATTATTAAAGGACTGACCGTAAATCACCTACAGAACAATCACTGTCCAATTATTAAAGGACTGACCGTAAATCACCTACAGAACAATCATTGTCCAATTATTAAAGGAATGACCATAAATCACCTACAGAACAATCACTGTACAATTATTAAAGGACTGACCGTAAATCACCTACAGAACAATCACTATCCAATTATTAAAGGACTGACCGTAAATCACCTACAGAACAATCACTGTCCAATTATTAAAGGACTGACCGTAAATCACCTACAGAACAATCACTGTCCTATTATTAAAGGACTGACCGTAAATCACCTACAGAACAATCACTGTCCAATTATTAAAGGAATGACCATAAATCACCGACAGAACAATCACTGTCCAATTATTAAAGGACTGACCGTAAATCACCTACAGAACAATCACTGTCCAATTATTAAAGGAATGACCATAAATCACCTACAGAACAATCACTGTCCAATTATTAAAGGACTGACCGTAAATCACCTACAGAACAATCACTATCCAATTATTAAAGGACTGAGCGTAAATCACCTACAGAACAATCACTGTCCAATTATTAAAGGACTGACCGTTAATCACCTACAGAACAATCACTATCCAATTATTAAAGGACTGACCGTAAATCACCTACAGAACAATCACTATCCAATAATTAAAGGACTGACCGTAAATCACCGAAAGAACAATCACCGTCCAATTATTAAAGTAATGACCGTAAATCACCTACAGAACAATCACTGTCCAATTATTAAAGGACTGACCGTAAATCACCTGCAGAACAATCACTATCCAATTATTAAAGGACTGACCGTAAATCACCTACAGAACAATCACTATCCAATTATTAAAGGACTGACCGTAAATCACCTACAGAACAATCACTGTCCAATTATTAAAGGACTGACCGGAAATCACCGAAAGAACAATCACCGTCCAATTATTAAAGGACTGACTGTAAATCACCAACAGAACAATCACTGTCCAATTATTAAAGGACTGACCATAAATCACCTACAGAACAATCACTATCCAATTATTAAAGGACTGACCGTAAATCTCCTACAGAACAATCACTGTCCAATTATTAAAGGACTGACCGTAAATCACCTGCAGAACAATCACTATCCAATTATTAAAGGACTGACCGTAAATCACCTACAGAACAATCACTGTCCAATTATTAAAGGACAGACCGTAAATCACCTACAGAACAATCACTGTCCAATTATTAAAGGACTGACCGTAAATCACCTGCAGAACAATCACTGTCCAATTATTAAAGGACTGACCGTAAATCACCTACAGAACAATCACTGTCCAATTATTAAAGGACTGACAGTCAATCACCTACAGAACAATCACTGTCCAATTATTAAAGGACTGACCGTAAATCACCTACAGAACAATCACTGTCTAATTATTAAAGGACTGACCGTAAATCACCTACAGAACAATCACTGTCCAATTATTAAAGCACTGACCGTAAATCACCTACAGAACAATCACTGTCCAATTATTAAAGGACTGACCGTAAATCACCTACAGAACAATCACTATCCAATTATTAAAGGACTGACCGTAAATCACCTACAGAACAATCACTATCAAATTATTAAAGGACTGACCGTAAATCACCTACAGATCAATCACTGTCCAATTATTAAAGGACTGACCGTAAATCACCGACAGAACAATCACTGTCCAATTATTAAAGGACTGACCATAAATCACCTACAGAACAATCACTGTCCAATTATTAAAGGACTGACCGTAAATCACCGACAGTACAATCACTGTCCAATTATTAAAGGACTGACCGTAAATCACCTACAAAACAATCACTGTCCAATTATTAAAGGACTGACCGTAAATCACCTACAGAACAATCACTGTCCAATTATTAAAGGACTGACCGTAAATCACCTACAGAACAATCACTGTCCAATTATTAAAGGACTGACCGTAAATCACCTACGGAACAATCACTGTCCAATTATTAAAGGACTGACCGTAAATCACCTACAGAACAATCACTGTCCAATTATTAAAGGACTGACCGTAAATCACCTACAGAACAATCACTGTCCAATTATTAATGGACTGACCGGAAATCACCTACAGAACAATCACTGTCCAATTATTAAAGGACTGACTGTAAATCACCTACAGAACAATCACTGTCCAATTATTAAAGGACTGACCGTAAATCACCTACAGAACAATCACTGTCCAATTATTAAAGGACTGACCGTAAATCACCTACAGAACAATCACTGTCAAATTATTAAAGGAATGACCGTAAATCACCTACAGAACAATCACTGTCCAATTATTAAAGGACTGACCGTAAATCACCTACAGAACAATCACTGTCCAATTATTGAAGGACTGAACATAAATCACCGAAAGAACAATCACCGTCCAATTATCAAAGGACTGACCGTAAATCACCTACAGAACAATCACTGTCCAATTATTAAAGGACTGACCGTAAATCACCTACAGAACAATCACTGTCCTATTATTAAAGGACTGACCGTAAATCACCTACAGAACAATCACTGTCCAATTATTAAAGGACTGACCGTAAATCATCTACAGAACAATCACTGTCCAATTATTAAAGGACTGACCGTAAATCACCTACAGAACAATCACTGTCCAATTATTAAAGGAATGACCATAAATCACCGACAGAACAATCACTGTCCAATTATTAAAGGACTGACCGTAAATCACCTACAGAACAATCACTGTCCAATTATTAAAGGAATGACCATAAATCACCTACAGAACAATCACTGTCCAATTATTAAAGGACTGACCGTAAATCACCTACAGAACAATCACTATCCAATTATTAAAGGACTGACCGTAAATCACCTACAGAACAATCACTGTCCAATTATTAAAGGACTGACCGTAAATCACCTACAGAACAATCACTGTCCAATTATTAAAGGACTGACCGTAAATCACCTACAGAACAATCACTATCCAATTATTAAAGGACTGACCGTAAATCACCGAAAGAACAATCACTGTCCAATTATTAAAGGACTGACCGTAAATCACCTACAGAACAATCACTGTCCAATTATTAAAGGACTGACCGTAAATCACCTACAGAACAATCACTGTCCAATTATTAAAGGACTGACTGTAAATCACCTACAGAACAATCACTATCCAATTATTAAAGGACTGACCGTAAATCACCTACAGAACAATCACTGTCCAATTATTAAAGGACTGACCGTAAATCACCTACAGAACAATCACTATCCAATTATTAAAGGACTGACCGTAAATCACCGAAAGAACAATCACCGTCCAATTATTAAAGGACTGACCGTAAATCACCTACAGAACAATCACTGTCCAATTATTAAAGGACTGACCATAAATCGCCGACAGAACAATCACTATCCAATTATTAAAGGACTGACCGTAAATCACCTCCAGAACAATCATTGTCCAATTATTAAAGGACTGACCGTAAATCCCCGAAAGAACAATCACCGTCCAATTATTAAAGGACTGACCGTAAATCACCAACAGAACAATCACTGTCCAATTATTAAAGGACTGACCGTAAATCACCTACAGAACAATCACTGTCCAATTATTAAAGGACTGACCGTAAATCACCTACAGAACAATCACTGTCCTATTATTAAAGGACTGACCGTAAATCACCTACAGAACAATCACTGTCCAATTATTAAAGGACTGACCGTAAATCACCTACAGAACAATCACTGTCCAATTATTAAAGGACTGACCGTAAATCACCTACAGAACAATCACTATCCAATTATTAAAGGACTGACCGTAAATCACCTACAGAACAATCACTGTCCAATTATTAAAGGACTGACCGTAAATCACCTACAGAACAATCACTATCCAATTATTAAAGGACTGACCGTAAATCACCTACAGAACAATCACTGTCCAATTATTAAAGGAATGACCATAAATCACCGACAGAACAATCACTGTCCAATTATTAAAGGACTGACCGTAAATCACCTACAGAACAATCACTGTCCAATTATTAAAGGAATGACCATAAATCACCTACAGAACAATCACTGTCCAATTATTAAAGGACTGACCGTAAATCACCTACAGAACAATCACTATCCAATTATTAAAGGACTGACCGTAAATCACCTACAGAACAATCACTGTCCAATTATTAAAGGACTGACCGTAAATCACCTACAGAACAATCACTGTCCAATTATTAAAGGACTGACCGTAAATCACCTACAGAACAATCACTGTCCAATTATTAAAGGACTGACCGTAAATCACCGAAAGAACAATCACTGTCCAATTATTAAAGGACTGACCGTAAATCACCTACAGAACAATCACTGTCCAATTATAAAAGGACTGACCGTAAATCACCTACAGAACAATCACTGTCCAATTATTAAAGGACTGACTGTAAATCACCTACAGAACAATCACTATCCAATTATTAAAGGACTGACCGTAAATCACCTACAGAACAATCACTGTCCAATTATTAAAGGACTGACCGTAAATCACCTACAGAACAATCACTATCCAATTATTAAAGGACTGACCGTAAATCACCGAAAGAACAATCACCGTCCAATTATTAAAGGACTGACCGTAAATCACCTACAGAACAATCACTGTCCAATTATTAAAGGACTGACCATAAATCACCGACAGAACAATCACTATCCAATTATTAAAGGACTGACCGTAAATCACCTCCAGAACAATCATTGTCCAATTATTAAAGGACTGACCGTAAATCCCCGAAAGAACAATCACCGTCCAATTATTAAAGGACTGACCGTAAATCACCTACAGAACAATCACTGTCCAATTATTAAAGGACTGACCGTAAATCACCTACAGAACAATCACTGTCCAATTATTAAAGGACTGACCGTAAATCACCTACAGAACAATCACTGTCCTATTATTAAAGGACTGACCGTAAATCACCTACAGAACAATCACTGTCCAATTATTAAAGGACTGACCGTAAATCACCTACAGAACAATCACTGTCCAATTATTAAAGGACTGACCGTAAATCACCTACAGAACAATCACTATCCAATTATTAAAGGACTGACCGTAAATCACCTACAGAACAATCACTGTCCAATTATTAAAGGACTGACCGTAAATCACCTACAGAACAATCACTATCCAATTATTAAAGGACTGACCGTAAATCACCTACAGAACAATCACTGTCCTATTATTAAAGGACTGACCGTAAATCACCTACAGAACAATCACTGTCCAATTATTAAAGGACTGACCGTTAATCACCTACAGAACAATCACTATCCAATTATTAAAGGACTGACCGTAAATCACCTACAGAACAATCACTATCCAATTATTAAAGGACTGACCGTAAATCACCGAAAGAACAATCACCGTCCAATTATTAAAGTAATGACCGTAAATCACCTACAGAACAATCACTGTCCAATTATTAAAGGACTGACCGTAAATCACCTGCAGAACAATCACTATCCAATTATTAAAGGACTGACCGTAAATCACCTACAGAACAATCACTATCCAATTATTAAAGGACTGACCGTAAATCACCTACAGAACAATCACTGTCCAATTATTAAAGGACTGACCGGAAATCACCGAAAGAACAATCACCGTCCAATTATTAAAGGACTGACTGTAAATCACCAACAGAACAATCACTGTCCAATTATTAAAGGACTGACCATAAATCACCTACAGAACAATCACTATCCAATTATTAAAGGACTGACCGTAAATCTCCTACAGAACAATCACTGTCCAATTATTAAAGGACTGACCGTAAATCACCTGCAGAACAATCACTATCCAATTATTAAAGGACTGACCGTAAATCACCTACAGAACAATCACTGTCCAATTATTAAAGGACAGACCGTAAATCACCTACAGAACAATCACTATCCAATTATTAAAGGACTGACCGTAAATCACCTGCAGAACAATCACTGTCCAATTATTAAAGAACTGACCGTAAATCACCTACAGAACAATCACTGTCCAATTATTAAAGGACTGACAGTCAATCACCTACAGAACAATCACTGTCCAATTATTAAAGGACTGACCGTAAATCACCTACAGAACAATCACTGTCTAATTATTAAAGGACTGACCGTAAATCACCTACAGAACAATCACTGTCCAATTATTAAAGCACTGACCGTAAATCACCTACAGAACAATCACTGTCCAATTATTAAAGGACTGACCGTAAATCACCTACAGAACAATCACTATCCAATTATTAAAGGACTGACCGTAAATCACCTACAGAACAATCACTATCAAATTATTAAAGGACTGACCGTAAATCACCTACAGATCAATCACTGTCCAATTATTAAAGGACTGACCGTAAATCACCGACAGAACAATCACTGTCCAATTATTAAAGGACTGACCATAAATCACCTACAGAACAATCACTGTCCAATTATTAAAGGACTGACCGTAAATCACCGACAGTACAATCACTGTCCAATTATTAAAGGACTGACCGTAAATCACCTACAAAACAATCACTGTCCAATTATTAAAGGACTCACCGTAAATCACCTACAGAACAATCACTGTCCAATTATTAAAGGACTGACCGTAAATCACCTACAGAACAATCACTGTCCAATTATTAAAGGACTGACCGTAAATCACCTACGGAACAATCACTGTCCAATTATTAAAGGACTGACCGTAAATCACCTACAGAACAATCACTGTCCAATTATTAAAGGACTGACCGTAAATCACCTACAGAACAATCACTGTCCAATTATTAATGGACTGACCGTAAATCACCTACAGAACAATCACTGTTCAATTATTAAAGGACTGACTGTAAATCACCTACAGAACAATCACTGTCCAATTATTAAAGGACTGACCGTAAATCACCTACAGAACAATCACTGTCCAATTATTAAAGGACTGACCGTAAATCACCTACAGAACAATCACTGTCAAATTATTAAAGGAATGACCGTAAATCACCTACAGAACAATCACTGTCCAATTATTAAAGGACTGACCGTAAATCACCTACAGAACAATCACTGTCCAATTACTGAAGGACTGACGTAAATCACCGAAAGAACAATCACCGTCCAATTATCAAAGGACTGACCGTAAATCACCTACAGAACAATCACTGTCCAATTATTAAAGGACTGACCGTAAATCACCTACAGAACAATCACTGTCCTATTATTAAAGGACTGACCGTAAATCACCTACAGAACAATCACCGTCCAATTATTAAAGGAATGACCGTAAATCACCTACAGAACAATCACTATCCAATTATTAAAGGACTGACCGTAAATCACCTACAGAACAATCACTGTCCAATTATTAAAGGACTGACCGTAAATCACCTACAGAACAATCACTGTCCAATTATTAAAGGAATGACCATAAATCACCTACAGAACAATCACTGTCCAATTATTAAAGGACTGACCGTAAATCACCTACAGAACAATCACTATCCAATTATTAAAGGACTGACCGTAAATCACCTACAGAACAATCACTGTCCAATTATTAATGGACTGACCGTAAATCATCTACAGAACAATCACTGTCCAATTATTAAAGGACTGACCGTAAATCACCTACAGAACAATCACTGTCCAATTATTAAAGGAATGACCATAAATCACCGACAGAACAATCACTGTCCAATTATTAAAGGACTGACCGTAAATCACCTACAGAACAATCACTGTCCAATTATTAAAGGAATGACCATAAATCACCTACAGAACAATCACTGTCCAATTATTAAAGGACTGACCGTAAATCACCTACAGAACAATCACTATCCAATTATTAAAGGACTGACCGTAAATCACCTACAGAACAATCACTGTCCAATTATTAAAGGACTGACCGTAAATCACCTACAGAACAATCACTGTCCAATTATTAAAGGACTGACCGTTAATCACCTACAGAACAATCACTATCCAATTATTAAAGGACTGACCGTAAATCACCTACAGAACAATCACTATCCAATAATTAAAGGACTGACCGTAAATCACCGAAAGAACAATCACCGTCCAATTATTAAAGTAATGACCGTAAATCACCTACAGAACAATCACTATCCAATTATTAAAGGACTGACCGTAAATCACCTACAGAACAATCACTATCCAATAATTAAAGGACTGACCGTAAATCACCGAAAGAACAATCACCGTCCAATTATTAAAGTAATGACCGTAAATCACCTACAGAACAATCACTGTCCAATTATTAAAGGACTGACCGTAAATCACCTGCAGAACAATCACTATCCAATTATTAAAGGACTGACCGTAAATCACCTACAGAACAATCACTATCCAATTATTAAAGGACTGACCGTAAATCACCTACAGAACAATCACTGTCCAATTATTAAAGGACTGACCGGAAATCACCGAAAGAACAATCACCGTCCAATTATTAAAGGACTGACTGTAAATCACCAACAGAACAATCACTGTCCAATTATTAAAGGACTGACCATAAATCACCTACAGAACAATCACTATCCAATTATTAAAGGACTGACCGTAAATCTCCTACAGAACAATCACTGTCCAATTATTAAAGGACTGACCGTAAATCACCTGCAGAACAATCACTATCCAATTATTAAAGGACTGACCGTAAATCACCTACAGAACAATCACTGTCCAATTATTAAAGGACAGACCGTAAATCACCTACAGAACAATCACTGTCCAATTATTAAAGGACTGACCGTAAATCACCTGCAGAACAATCACTGTCCAATTATTAAAGGACTGACCGTAAATCACCTACAGAACAATCACTGTCCAATTATTAAAGGACTGACAGTCAATCACCTACAGAACAATCACTGTCCAATTATTAAAGGACTGACCGTAAATCACCTACAGAACAATCACTGTCTAATTATTAAAGGACTGACCGTAAATCACCTACAGAACAATCACTGTCCAATTATTAAAGCACTGACCGTAAATCACCTACAGAACAATCACTGTCCAATTATTAAAGGACTGACCGTAAATCACCTACAGAACAATCACTATCCAATTATTAAAGGACTGACCGTAAATCACCTACAGAACAATCACTATCAAATTATTAAAGGACTGACCGTAAATCACCTACAGATCAATCACTGTCCAATTATTAAAGGACTGACCGTAAATCACCGACAGAACAATCACTGTCCAATTATTAAAGGACTGACCATAAATCACCTACAGAACAATCACTGTCCAATTATTAAAGGACTGACCGTAAATCACCGACAGTACAATCACTGTCCAATTATTAAAGGACTGACCGTAAATCACCTACAAAACAATCACTGTCCAATTATTAAAGGACTGACCGTAAATCACCTACAGAACAATCACTGTCCAATTATTAAAGGACTGACCGTAAATCACCTACAGAACAATCACTGTCCAATTATTAAAGGACTGACCGTAAATCACCTACGGAACAATCACTGTCCAATTATTAAAGGACTGACCGTAAATCACCTACAGAACAATCACTGTCCAATTATTAAAGGACTGACCGTAAATCACCTACAGAACAATCACTGTCCAATTATTAATTTACTGACCGTAAATCACCTACAGAACAATCACTGTCCAATTATTAAAGGACTGACTGTAAATCACCTACAGAACAATCACTGTCCAATTATTAAAGGACTGACCGTAAATCACCTACAGAACAATCACTGTCCAATTATTAAAGGACTGACCGTAAATCACCTACAGAACAATCACTGTCAAATTATTAAAGGAATGACCGTAAATCACCTACAGAACAATCACTGTCCAATTATTAAAGGACTGACCGTAAATCACCTACAGAACAATCACTGTCCAATTATTGAAGGACTGAACATAAATCACCGAAAGAACAATCACCGTCCAATTATCAAAGGACTGACCGTAAATCACCTACAGAACAATCACTGTCCAATTATTAAAGGACTGACCGTAAATCACCTACAGAACAATCACTGTCCTATTATTAAAGGACTGACCGTAAATCACCTACAGAACAATCACTGTCCAATTATTAAAGGACTGACCGTAAATCACCTACAGAACAATCACTGTCCAATTATTAAAGCACTGACCGTAAATCACCTACAGAACAATCACTGTCCAATTATTAAAGGACTGACCGTAAATCACCTACAGAACAATCACTATCCAATTATTAAAGGACTGACCGTAAATCACCTACAGAACAATCACTATCAAATTATTAAAGGACTGACCGTAAATCACCTACAGATCAATCACTGTCCAATTATTAAAGGACTGACCGTAAATCACCGACAGAACAATCACTGTCCAATTATTAAAGGACTGACCATAAATCACCTACAGAACAATCACTGTCCAATTATTAAAGGACTGACCGTAAATCACCGACAGTACAATCACTGTCCAATTATTAAAGGACTGACCGTAAATCACCTACAAAACAATCACTGTCCAATTATTAAAGGACTGACCGTAAATCACCTACAGAACAATCACTGTCCAATTATTAAAGGACTGACCGTAAATCACCTACAGAACAATCACTGTCCAATTATTAAAGGACTGACCGTAAATCACCTACGGAACAATCACTGTCCAATTATTAAAGGACTGACCGTAAATCACCTACAGAACAATCACTGTCCAATTATTAAAGGACTGACCGTAAATCACCTACAGAACAATCACTGTCCAATTATTAATTTACTGACCGTAAATCACCTACAGAACAATCACTGTCCAATTATTAAAGGACTGACTGTAAATCACCTACAGAACAATCACTGTCCAATTATTAAAGGACTGACCGTAAATCACCTACAGAACAATCACTGTCCAATTATTAAAGGACTGACCGTAAATCACCTACAGAACAATCACTGTCAAATTATTAAAGGAATGACCGTAAATCACCTACAGAACAATCACTGTCCAATTATTAAAGGACTGACCGTAAATCACCTACAGAACAATCACTGTCCAATTATTGAAGGACTGAACATAAATCACCGAAAGAACAATCACCGTCCAATTATCAAAGGACTGACCGTAAATCACCTACAGAACAATCACTGTCCAATTATTAAAGGACTGACCGTAAATCACCTACAGAACAATCACTGTCCTATTATTAAAGGACTGACCGTAAATCACCTACAGAACAATCACTGTCCAATTATTAAAGGACTGACCGTAAATCATCTACAGAACAATCACTGTCCAATTATTAAAGGACTGACCGTAAATCACCTACAGAACAATCACTGTCCAATTATTAAAGGAATGACCATAAATCACCGACAGAACAATCACTGTCCAATTATTAAAGGACTGACCGTAAATCACCTACAGAACAATCACTGTCCAATTATTAAAGGAATGACCGTAAATCACCTACAGAACAATCACTGTCTAATTATTAAAGGACTGACCATAAATCACCTACAGAACAATCACTGTCCAATTATTAAAGCACTGACCGTAAATCACCTACAGAACAATCACTGTCCAATTATTAAAGGACTGACCGTAAATCACCTACAGAACAATCACTGTCCAATTATTAAAGGACTGACCGTTAATCACCTACAGAACAATCACTATCAAATTATTAAAGGACTGACCGTAAATCACCTACAGATCAATCACTG
Source organism: Heterodontus francisci (assembly GCF_036365525.1). Classification (NCBI taxonomy): domain Eukaryota; kingdom Metazoa; phylum Chordata; class Chondrichthyes; order Heterodontiformes; family Heterodontidae; genus Heterodontus; species Heterodontus francisci. The sequence goes on from NW_027141007.1 coordinate 1,731,073, forward strand.
TCCAATTATTAAAGGACTGACCGTAAATCACCGACAGAACAATCACTGTCCAATTATTAAAGGACTGACCATAAATCACCTACAGAACAATCACTGTCCAATTATTAAAGGACTGACCGTAAATCACCGACAGTACAATCACTTTCCAATTATTAAAGGACTGACCGTAAATCACCTACAAAACAATCACTATCCAATTATTAAAGGACTGACCGTAAATCACCTACAGAACAATCACTGTCCAATTATTAAAGGACTGACCGTAAATCACCTACAGAACAATCACTGTCCAATTATTAAAGGACTGACCGTAAATCACCTACGGAACAATCACTGTCCAATTATTAAAGGACTGACCGTAAATCACCTACAGTACAATCACTGTCCAATTATTAAAGGACTGACCGTAAATCACCTACAGAACAATCACTGTCCAATTATTAATGGACTGACCGTAAATCACCTACAGAACAATCACTGTCCAATTATTAAAGGACTGACCGTAAATCACCTACAGAACAATCACTGTCAAATTATTAAAGGAATGACCGTAAATCACCTACAGAACAATCACTGTCCAATTATTAAAGGACTGACCGTAAATCACCTACAGAACAATCACTGTCAAATTATTAAAGGAATGACCGTAAATCACCTACAGAACAATCACTGTCCAATTATTAAAGGACTGACCGTAAATCACCTACAGAACAATCACTGTCCAATTATTGAAGGACTGAACGTAAATCACCGAAAGAACAATCACCGTCCAATTATTAAAGGACTGACCGTAAATCACCTACAGAACAATCAATGTCCAATTATTAAAGGACTGACCGTAAATCACCTACAGAACAATCACTGTCCTATTATTAAAGAACTGACCGTAAATCACCTACAGAACAATCACTGTCCAATTATTAAAGGAATGACCGTAAATCACCTACAGAACAATCACTATCCAATTATTAAAGGACTGACCGTAAATCACCTACAGAACAATCACTGTCCAATTATTAAAGGACTGACCGTAAATCACCTACAGAACAATCACTGTCCAATTATTAAAGGAATGACCATAAATCACCTACAGAACAATCACTGTCCAATTATTAAAGGACTGACCGTAAATCACCTACAGAACAATCACTGTCCAATTATTAAAGGACTGACCGTAAATCACCTACAGAACAATCACTGTCCAATTATTAAAGGACTGACCGTAAATCACCTACAGAACAATCACTGTCCAATTATTAAAGGAATGACCATAAATCACCGACAGAACAATCACTGTCCAATTATTAAAGGACTGACCGTAAATCACCTACAGAACAATCACTGTCCAATTATTAAAGGAATGACCATAAATCACCTACAGAACAGTCACTGTCCAATTATTAAAGGACTGACCGTAAATCACCTACAGAACAATCACTGTCCAATTATTAAAGGACTGACCGTAAATCACCTACAGAACAATCACTGTCCAATTATTAAAGGACTGACCGTAAATCACCTACAGAACAATCACTGTCCAATTATTAAAGGACTGACCGTTCATCACCTACAGAACAATCACTATCCAATTATAAAAGGACTGACCGTAAATCACCTACAGAACAATCACTATCCAATTAATAAAGGACTGACCGTAAATCACCGAAAGAACAATCACCGTCCAATTATTAAAGGACTGACCGTCAATCACCTACAGAACAATCACTATCCAATTATTAAAGGACTGACCGTAAATCACCTACAGAACAATCACTGTCTAATTATTAAAGGACTGACCATAAATCACCTACAGAACAATCACTGTCCAATTATTAAAGCACTGACCGTAAATCACCTACAGAACAATCACTGTCCAATTATTAAAGGACTGACCGTAAATCACCTACAGAACAATCACTGTCCAATTATTAAAGGACTGACCGTAAATCACCTACAGAACAATCACTATCAAATTATTAAAGGACTGACCGTAAATCACCTACAGATCAATCACTGTCCAATTATTAAAGGACTGACCGTAAATCACCGACAGAACAATCACTGTCCAATTATTAAAGGACTGACCATAAATCACCTACAGAACAATCACTGTCCAATTATTAAAGGACTGACCGTAAATCACCGACAGTACAATCACTTTCCAATTATTAAAGGACTGACCGTAAATCACCTACAAAACAATCACTATCCAATTATTAAAGGACTGACCGTAAATCACCTACAGAACAATCACTGTCCAATTATTAAAGGACTGACCGTAAATCACCTACAGAACAATCACTGTCCAATTATTAAAGGACTGACCGTAAATCACCTACGGAACAATCACTGTCCAATTATTAAAGGACTGACCGTAAATCACCTACAGTACAATCACTGTCCAATTATTAAAGGACTGACCGTAAATCACCTACAGAACAATCACTGTCCAATTATTAATGGACTGACCGTAAATCACCTACAGAACAATCACTGTCCAATTATTAAAGGACTGACTGTAAATCACCTACAGAACAATCACTGTCCAATTATTAAAGGACTGACCGTAAATCACCTACAGAACAATCACTGTCCAATTATTAAAGGAATGACCATAAATCACCTACAGAACAATCACTGTCCAATTATTAAAGGACTGACCGTAAATCACCTACAGAACAATCACTATCCAATTATTAAAGGACTGACCGTAAATCACCTACAGAACAATCACTGTCCAATTATTAAAGGACTGACCGTAAATCATCTACAGAACAATCACTGTCCAATTATTAAAGGACTGACCGTAAATCACCTACAGAACAATCACTGTCCAATTATTAAAGGAATGACCATAAATCACCTACAGAACAATCACTGTCCAATTATTAAAGGACTGACCGTAAATCACCTACAGAACAATCACTGTCCAATTATTAAAGGACTGACCGTAAATCACCTACAGAACAATCACTGTCCAATTATTAATGGCCTGACCGTAAATCACCTACAGAACAATCACTGTCCAATTATTAAAGGACTGACTGTAAATCACCTACAGAACAATCACTGTCCAATTATTAAAGGTCTGACCGTTAATCACCTACAGAACAATCACTGTCCAATTATTAAAGGACTGACCGTAAATCACCTACAGAACAATCACTGTCAAATTATTAAAGGAATGACCGTAAATCACCTACAGAACAATCACTGTCCAATTATTAAAGGACTGACCGTAAATCACCTACAGAACAATCACTGTCCAATTATTGAAGGACTGAACGTAAATCACCGAAAGAACAATCACCGTCCAATTATTAAAGGACTGACCGTAAATCACCTACAGAACAATCACTGTCCAATTATTAAAGGACTGACCGTAAATCACCTACAGAACAATCACTGTCCTATTATTAAAGAACTGACCGTAAATCACCTACAGAACAATCACTGTCCAATTATTAAAGGACTGACCGTAAATCACCTACAGAACAATCACTGTCCTATTATTAAAGAACTGACCGTAAATCACCTACAGAACAATCACTGTCCAATTATTAAAGGAATGACCGTAAATCACCTACAGAACAATCACTATCCAATTATTAAAGGACTGACCGTAAATCACCTACAGAACAATCACTGTCCAATTATTAAAGGACTGACCGTAAATCACCTACAGAACAATCATTGTCCAATTATTAAAGGAATGACCATAAATCACCTACAGAACAATCACTGTACAATTATTAAAGGACTGACCGTAAATCACCTACAGAACAATCACTATCCAATTATTAAAGGACTGACCGTAAATCACCTACAGAACAATCATTGTCCAATTATTAAAGGACTGACCGTAAATCACCTACAGAACAATCACTGTCCTATTATTAAAGGACTGACCGTAAATCACCTACAGAACAATCACTGTCCAATTATTAAAGGAATGACCATAAATCACCGACAGAACAATCACTGTCCAATTATTAAAGGACTGACCGTAAATCACCTACAGAACAATCACTGTCCAATTATTAAAGGAATGACCATAAATCACCTACAGAACAATCACTGTCCAATTATTAAAGGACTGACCGTAAATCACCTACAGAACAATCACTATCCAATTATTAAAGGACTGAGCGTAAATCACCTACAGAACAATCACTGTCCAATTATTAAAGGACTGACCGTTAATCACCTACAGAACAATCACTATCCAATTATTAAAGGACTGACCGTAAATCACCTACAGAACAATCACTATCCAATAATTAAAGGACTGACCGTAAATCACCGAAAGAACAATCACCGTCCAATTATTAAAGTAATGACCGTAAATCACCTACAGAACAATCACTGTCCAATTATTAAAGGACTGACCGTAAATCACCTGCAGAACAATCACTATCCAATTATTAAAGGACTGACCGTAAATCACCTACAGAACAATCACTATCCAATTATTAAAGGACTGACCGTAAATCACCTACAGAACAATCACTGTCCAATTATTAAAGGACTGACCGGAAATCACCGAAAGAACAATCACCGTCCAATTATTAAAGGACTGACTGTAAATCACCAACAGAACAATCACTGTCCAATTATTAAAGGACTGACCATAAATCACCTACAGAACAATCACTATCCAATTATTAAAGGACTGACCGTAAATCTCCTACAGAACAATCACTGTCCAATTATTAAAGGACTGACCGTAAATCACCTGCAGAACAATCACTATCCAATTATTAAAGGACTGACCGTAAATCACCTACAGAACAATCACTGTCCAATTATTAAAGGACAGACCGTAAATCACCTACAGAACAATCACTGTCCAATTATTAAAGGACTGACCGTAAATCACCTGCAGAACAATCACTGTCCAATTATTAAAGGACTGACCGTAAATCACCTACAGAACAATCACTGTCCAATTATTAAAGGACTGACAGTCAATCACCTACAGAACAATCACTGTCCAATTATTAAAGGACTGACCGTAAATCACCTACAGAACAATCACTGTCTAATTATTAAAGGACTGACCGTAAATCACCTACAGAACAATCACTGTCCAATTATTAAAGCACTGACCGTAAATCACCTACAGAACAATCACTGTCCAATTATTAAAGGACTGACCGTAAATCACCTACAGAACAATCACTATCCAATTATTAAAGGACTGACCGTAAATCACCTACAGAACAATCACTATCAAATTATTAAAGGACTGACCGTAAATCACCTACAGATCAATCACTGTCCAATTATTAAAGGACTGACCGTAAATCACCGACAGAACAATCACTGTCCAATTATTAAAGGACTGACCATAAATCACCTACAGAACAATCACTGTCCAATTATTAAAGGACTGACCGTAAATCACCGACAGTACAATCACTGTCCAATTATTAAAGGACTGACCGTAAATCACCTACAAAACAATCACTGTCCAATTATTAAAGGACTGACCGTAAATCACCTACAGAACAATCACTGTCCAATTATTAAAGGACTGACCGTAAATCACCTACAGAACAATCACTGTCCAATTATTAAAGGACTGACCGTAAATCACCTACGGAACAATCACTGTCCAATTATTAAAGGACTGACCGTAAATCACCTACAGAACAATCACTGTCCAATTATTAAAGGACTGACCGTAAATCACCTACAGAACAATCACTGTCCAATTATTAATGGACTGACCGGAAATCACCTACAGAACAATCACTGTCCAATTATTAAAGGACTGACTGTAAATCACCTACAGAACAATCACTGTCCAATTATTAAAGGACTGACCGTAAATCACCTACAGAACAATCACTGTCCAATTATTAAAGGACTGACCGTAAATCACCTACAGAACAATCACTGTCAAATTATTAAAGGAATGACCGTAAATCACCTACAGAACAATCACTGTCCAATTATTAAAGGACTGACCGTAAATCACCTACAGAACAATCACTGTCCAATTATTGAAGGACTGAACATAAATCACCGAAAGAACAATCACCGTCCAATTATCAAAGGACTGACCGTAAATCACCTACAGAACAATCACTGTCCAATTATTAAAGGACTGACCGTAAATCACCTACAGAACAATCACTGTCCTATTATTAAAGGACTGACCGTAAATCACCTACAGAACAATCACTGTCCAATTATTAAAGGACTGACCGTAAATCATCTACAGAACAATCACTGTCCAATTATTAAAGGACTGACCGTAAATCACCTACAGAACAATCACTGTCCAATTATTAAAGGAATGACCATAAATCACCGACAGAACAATCACTGTCCAATTATTAAAGGACTGACCGTAAATCACCTACAGAACAATCACTGTCCAATTATTAAAGGAATGACCATAAATCACCTACAGAACAATCACTGTCCAATTATTAAAGGACTGACCGTAAATCACCTACAGAACAATCACTATCCAATTATTAAAGGACTGACCGTAAATCACCTACAGAACAATCACTGTCCAATTATTAAAGGACTGACCGTAAATCACCTACAGAACAATCACTGTCCAATTATTAAAGGACTGACCGTAAATCACCTACAGAACAATCACTATCCAATTATTAAAGGACTGACCGTAAATCACCGAAAGAACAATCACTGTCCAATTATTAAAGGACTGACCGTAAATCACCTACAGAACAATCACTGTCCAATTATTAAAGGACTGACCGTAAATCACCTACAGAACAATCACTGTCCAATTATTAAAGGACTGACTGTAAATCACCTACAGAACAATCACTATCCAATTATTAAAGGACTGACCGTAAATCACCTACAGAACAATCACTGTCCAATTATTAAAGGACTGACCGTAAATCACCTACAGAACAATCACTATCCAATTATTAAAGGACTGACCGTAAATCACCGAAAGAACAATCACCGTCCAATTATTAAAGGACTGACCGTAAATCACCTACAGAACAATCACTGTCCAATTATTAAAGGACTGACCATAAATCGCCGACAGAACAATCACTATCCAATTATTAAAGGACTGACCGTAAATCACCTCCAGAACAATCATTGTCCAATTATTAAAGGACTGACCGTAAATCCCCGAAAGAACAATCACCGTCCAATTATTAAAGGACTGACCGTAAATCACCAACAGAACAATCACTGTCCAATTATTAAAGGACTGACCGTAAATCACCTACAGAACAATCACTGTCCAATTATTAAAGGACTGACCGTAAATCACCTACAGAACAATCACTGTCCTATTATTAAAGGACTGACCGTAAATCACCTACAGAACAATCACTGTCCAATTATTAAAGGACTGACCGTAAATCACCTACAGAACAATCACTGTCCAATTATTAAAGGACTGACCGTAAATCACCTACAGAACAATCACTATCCAATTATTAAAGGACTGACCGTAAATCACCTACAGAACAATCACTGTCCAATTATTAAAGGACTGACCGTAAATCACCTACAGAACAATCACTATCCAATTATTAAAGGACTGACCGTAAATCACCTACAGAACAATCACTGTCCAATTATTAAAGGAATGACCATAAATCACCGACAGAACAATCACTGTCCAATTATTAAAGGACTGACCGTAAATCACCTACAGAACAATCACTGTCCAATTATTAAAGGAATGACCATAAATCACCTACAGAACAATCACTGTCCAATTATTAAAGGACTGACCGTAAATCACCTACAGAACAATCACTATCCAATTATTAAAGGACTGACCGTAAATCACCTACAGAACAATCACTGTCCAATTATTAAAGGACTGACCGTAAATCACCTACAGAACAATCACTGTCCAATTATTAAAGGACTGACCGTAAATCACCTACAGAACAATCACTGTCCAATTATTAAAGGACTGACCGTAAATCACCGAAAGAACAATCACTGTCCAATTATTAAAGGACTGACCGTAAATCACCTACAGAACAATCACTGTCCAATTATAAAAGGACTGACCGTAAATCACCTACAGAACAATCACTGTCCAATTATTAAAGGACTGACTGTAAATCACCTACAGAACAATCACTATCCAATTATTAAAGGACTGACCGTAAATCACCTACAGAACAATCACTGTCCAATTATTAAAGGACTGACCGTAAATCACCTACAGAACAATCACTATCCAATTATTAAAGGACTGACCGTAAATCACCGAAAGAACAATCACCGTCCAATTATTAAAGGACTGACCGTAAATCACCTACAGAACAATCACTGTCCAATTATTAAAGGACTGACCATAAATCACCGACAGAACAATCACTATCCAATTATTAAAGGACTGACCGTAAATCACCTCCAGAACAATCATTGTCCAATTATTAAAGGACTGACCGTAAATCCCCGAAAGAACAATCACCGTCCAATTATTAAAGGACTGACCGTAAATCACCTACAGAACAATCACTGTCCAATTATTAAAGGACTGACCGTAAATCACCTACAGAACAATCACTGTCCAATTATTAAAGGACTGACCGTAAATCACCTACAGAACAATCACTGTCCTATTATTAAAGGACTGACCGTAAATCACCTACAGAACAATCACTGTCCAATTATTAAAGGACTGACCGTAAATCACCTACAGAACAATCACTGTCCAATTATTAAAGGACTGACCGTAAATCACCTACAGAACAATCACTATCCAATTATTAAAGGACTGACCGTAAATCACCTACAGAACAATCACTGTCCAATTATTAAAGGACTGACCGTAAATCACCTACAGAACAATCACTATCCAATTATTAAAGGACTGACCGTAAATCACCTACAGAACAATCACTGTCCTATTATTAAAGGACTGACCGTAAATCACCTACAGAACAATCACTGTCCAATTATTAAAGGACTGACCGTTAATCACCTACAGAACAATCACTATCCAATTATTAAAGGACTGACCGTAAATCACCTACAGAACAATCACTATCCAATTATTAAAGGACTGACCGTAAATCACCGAAAGAACAATCACCGTCCAATTATTAAAGTAATGACCGTAAATCACCTACAGAACAATCACTGTCCAATTATTAAAGGACTGACCGTAAATCACCTGCAGAACAATCACTATCCAATTATTAAAGGACTGACCGTAAATCACCTACAGAACAATCACTATCCAATTATTAAAGGACTGACCGTAAATCACCTACAGAACAATCACTGTCCAATTATTAAAGGACTGACCGGAAATCACCGAAAGAACAATCACCGTCCAATTATTAAAGGACTGACTGTAAATCACCAACAGAACAATCACTGTCCAATTATTAAAGGACTGACCATAAATCACCTACAGAACAATCACTATCCAATTATTAAAGGACTGACCGTAAATCTCCTACAGAACAATCACTGTCCAATTATTAAAGGACTGACCGTAAATCACCTGCAGAACAATCACTATCCAATTATTAAAGGACTGACCGTAAATCACCTACAGAACAATCACTGTCCAATTATTAAAGGACAGACCGTAAATCACCTACAGAACAATCACTATCCAATTATTAAAGGACTGACCGTAAATCACCTGCAGAACAATCACTGTCCAATTATTAAAGAACTGACCGTAAATCACCTACAGAACAATCACTGTCCAATTATTAAAGGACTGACAGTCAATCACCTACAGAACAATCACTGTCCAATTATTAAAGGACTGACCGTAAATCACCTACAGAACAATCACTGTCTAATTATTAAAGGACTGACCGTAAATCACCTACAGAACAATCACTGTCCAATTATTAAAGCACTGACCGTAAATCACCTACAGAACAATCACTGTCCAATTATTAAAGGACTGACCGTAAATCACCTACAGAACAATCACTATCCAATTATTAAAGGACTGACCGTAAATCACCTACAGAACAATCACTATCAAATTATTAAAGGACTGACCGTAAATCACCTACAGATCAATCACTGTCCAATTATTAAAGGACTGACCGTAAATCACCGACAGAACAATCACTGTCCAATTATTAAAGGACTGACCATAAATCACCTACAGAACAATCACTGTCCAATTATTAAAGGACTGACCGTAAATCACCGACAGTACAATCACTGTCCAATTATTAAAGGACTGACCGTAAATCACCTACAAAACAATCACTGTCCAATTATTAAAGGACTCACCGTAAATCACCTACAGAACAATCACTGTCCAATTATTAAAGGACTGACCGTAAATCACCTACAGAACAATCACTGTCCAATTATTAAAGGACTGACCGTAAATCACCTACGGAACAATCACTGTCCAATTATTAAAGGACTGACCGTAAATCACCTACAGAACAATCACTGTCCAATTATTAAAGGACTGACCGTAAATCACCTACAGAACAATCACTGTCCAATTATTAATGGACTGACCGTAAATCACCTACAGAACAATCACTGTTCAATTATTAAAGGACTGACTGTAAATCACCTACAGAACAATCACTGTCCAATTATTAAAGGACTGACCGTAAATCACCTACAGAACAATCACTGTCCAATTATTAAAGGACTGACCGTAAATCACCTACAGAACAATCACTGTCAAATTATTAAAGGAATGACCGTAAATCACCTACAGAACAATCACTGTCCAATTATTAAAGGACTGACCGTAAATCACCTACAGAACAATCACTGTCCAATTATTGAAGGACTGACGTAAATCACCGAAAGAACAATCACCGTCCAATTATCAAAGGACTGACCGTAAATCACCTACAGAACAATCACTGTCCAATTATTAAAGGACTGACCGTAAATCACCTACAGAACAATCACTGTCCTATTATTAAAGGACTGACCGTAAATCACCTACAGAACAATCACCGTCCAATTATTAAAGGAATGACCGTAAATCACCTACAGAACAATCACTATCCAATTATTAAAGGACTGACCGTAAATCACCTACAGAACAATCACTGTCCAATTATTAAAGGACTGACCGTAAATCACCTACAGAACAATCACTGTCCAATTATTAAAGGAATGACCATAAATCACCTACAGAACAATCACTGTCCAATTATTAAAGGACTGACCGTAAATCACCTACAGAACAATCACTATCCAATTATTAAAGGACTGACCGTAAATCACCTACAGAACAATCACTGTCCAATTATTAATGGACTGACCGTAAATCATCTACAGAACAATCACTGTCCAATTATTAAAGGACTGACCGTAAATCACCTACAGAACAATCACTGTCCAATTATTAAAGGAATGACCATAAATCACCGACAGAACAATCACTGTCCAATTATTAAAGGACTGACCGTAAATCACCTACAGAACAATCACTGTCCAATTATTAAAGGAATGACCATAAATCACCTACAGAACAATCACTGTCCAATTATTAAAGGACTGACCGTAAATCACCTACAGAACAATCACTATCCAATTATTAAAGGACTGACCGTAAATCACTTACAGAACAATCACTGTCCAATTATTAAAGGACTGACCGTAAATCACCTACAGAACAATCACTGTCCAATTATTAAAGGACTGACCGTTAATCACCTACAGAACAATCACTATCCAATTATTAAAGGACTGACCGTAAATCACCTACAGAACAATCACTATCCAATAATTAAAGGACTGACCGTAAATCACCGAAAGAACAATCACCGTCCAATTATTAAAGTAATGACCGTAAATCACCTACAGAACAATCACTATCCAATTATTAAAGGACTGACCGTAAATCACCTACAGAACAATCACTATCCAATAATTAAAGGACTGACCGTAAATCACCGAAAGAACAATCACCGTCCAATTATTAAAGTAATGACCGTAAATCACCTACAGAACAATCACTGTCCAATTATTAAAGGACTGACCGTAAATCACCTGCAGAACAATCACTATCCAATTATTAAAGGACTGACCGTAAATCACCTACAGAACAATCACTATCCAATTATTAAAGGACTGACCGTAAATCACCTACAGAACAATCACTGTCCAATTATTAAAGGACTGACCGGAAATCACCGAAAGAACAATCACCGTCCAATTATTAAAGGACTGACTGTAAATCACCAACAGAACAATCACTGTCCAATTATTAAAGGACTGACCATAAATCACCTACAGAACAATCACTATCCAATTATTAAAGGACTGACCGTAAATCTCCTACAGAACAATCACTGTCCAATTATTAAAGGACTGACCGTAAATCACCTGCAGAACAATCACTATCCAATTATTAAAGGACTGACCGTAAATCACCTACAGAACAATCACTGTCCAATTATTAAAGGACAGACCGTAAATCACCTACAGAACAATCACTGTCCAATTATTAAAGGACTGACCGTAAATCACCTGCAGAACAATCACTGTCCAATTATTAAAGGACTGACCGTAAATCACCTACAGAACAATCACTGTCCAATTATTAAAGGACTGACAGTCAATCACCTACAGAACAATCACTGTCCAATTATTAAAGGACTGACCGTAAATCACCTACAGAACAATCACTGTCTAATTATTAAAGGACTGACCGTAAATCACCTACAGAACAATCACTGTCCAATTATTAAAGCACTGACCGTAAATCACCTACAGAACAATCACTGTCCAATTATTAAAGGACTGACCGTAAATCACCTACAGAACAATCACTATCCAATTATTAAAGGACTGACCGTAAATCACCTACAGAACAATCACTATCAAATTATTAAAGGACTGACCGTAAATCACCTACAGATCAATCACTGTCCAATTATTAAAGGACTGACCGTAAATCACCGACAGAACAATCACTGTCCAATTATTAAAGGACTGACCATAAATCACCTACAGAACAATCACTGTCCAATTATTAAAGGACTGACCGTAAATCACCGACAGTACAATCACTGTCCAATTATTAAAGGACTGACCGTAAATCACCTACAAAACAATCACTGTCCAATTATTAAAGGACTGACCGTAAATCACCTACAGAACAATCACTGTCCAATTATTAAAGGACTGACCGTAAATCACCTACAGAACAATCACTGTCCAATTATTAAAGGACTGACCGTAAATCACCTACGGAACAATCACTGTCCAATTATTAAAGGACTGACCGTAAATCACCTACAGAACAATCACTGTCCAATTATTAAAGGACTGACCGTAAATCACCTACAGAACAATCACTGTCCAATTATTAATTTACTGACCGTAAATCACCTACAGAACAATCACTGTCCAATTATTAAAGGACTGACTGTAAATCACCTACAGAACAATCACTGTCCAATTATTAAAGGACTGACCGTAAATCACCTACAGAACAATCACTGTCCAATTATTAAAGGACTGACCGTAAATCACCTACAGAACAATCACTGTCAAATTATTAAAGGAATGACCGTAAATCACCTACAGAACAATCACTGTCCAATTATTAAAGGACTGACCGTAAATCACCTACAGAACAATCACTGTCCAATTATTGAAGGACTGAACATAAATCACCGAAAGAACAATCACCGTCCAATTATCAAAGGACTGACCGTAAATCACCTACAGAACAATCACTGTCCAATTATTAAAGGACTGACCGTAAATCACCTACAGAACAATCACTGTCCTATTATTAAAGGACTGACCGTAAATCACCTACAGAACAATCACTGTCCAATTATTAAAGGACTGACCGTAAATCACCTACAGAACAATCACTGTCCAATTATTAAAGCACTGACCGTAAATCACCTACAGAACAATCACTGTCCAATTATTAAAGGACTGACCGTAAATCACCTACAGAACAATCACTATCCAATTATTAAAGGACTGACCGTAAATCACCTACAGAACAATCACTATCAAATTATTAAAGGACTGACCGTAAATCACCTACAGATCAATCACTGTCCAATTATTAAAGGACTGACCGTAAATCACCGACAGAACAATCACTGTCCAATTATTAAAGGACTGACCATAAATCACCTACAGAACAATCACTGTCCAATTATTAAAGGACTGACCGTAAATCACCGACAGTACAATCACTGTCCAATTATTAAAGGACTGACCGTAAATCACCTACAAAACAATCACTGTCCAATTATTAAAGGACTGACCGTAAATCACCTACAGAACAATCACTGTCCAATTATTAAAGGACTGACCGTAAATCACCTACAGAACAATCACTGTCCAATTATTAAAGGACTGACCGTAAATCACCTACGGAACAATCACTGTCCAATTATTAAAGGACTGACCGTAAATCACCTACAGAACAATCACTGTCCAATTATTAAAGGACTGACCGTAAATCACCTACAGAACAATCACTGTCCAATTATTAATTTACTGACCGTAAATCACCTACAGAACAATCACTGTCCAATTATTAAAGGACTGACTGTAAATCACCTACAGAACAATCACTGTCCAATTATTAAAGGACTGACCGTAAATCACCTACAGAACAATCACTGTCCAATTATTAAAGGACTGACCGTAAATCACCTACAGAACAATCACTGTCAAATTATTAAAGGAATGACCGTAAATCACCTACAGAACAATCACTGTCCAATTATTAAAGGACTGACCGTAAATCACCTACAGAACAATCACTGTCCAATTATTGAAGGACTGAACATAAATCACCGAAAGAACAATCACCGTCCAATTATCAAAGGACTGACCGTAAATCACCTACAGAACAATCACTGTCCAATTATTAAAGGACTGACCGTAAATCACCTACAGAACAATCACTGTCCTATTATTAAAGGACTGACCGTAAATCACCTACAGAACAATCACTGTCCAATTATTAAAGGACTGACCGTAAATCATCTACAGAACAATCACTGTCCAATTATTAAAGGACTGACCGTAAATCACCTACAGAACAATCACTGTCCAATTATTAAAGGAATGACCATAAATCACCGACAGAACAATCACTGTCCAATTATTAAAGGACTGACCGTAAATCACCTACAGAACAATCACTGTCCAATTATTAAAGGAATGACCATAAATCACCTACAGAACAATCACTGTCCAATTATTAAAGGACTGACCGTAAATCACCTACAGAACAATCACTATCCAATTATTAAAGGACTGACCGTAAATCACCTACAGAACAATCACTGTCCAATTATTAAAGGACTGACCGTAAATCACCTACAGAACAATCACTGTCCAATTATTAAAGGACTGACCGTAAATCACCTACAGAACAATCACTATCCAATTATTAAAGGACTGACCGTAAATCACCGAAAGAACAATCACTGTCCAATTATTAAAGGACTGACCGTAAATCACCTACAGAACAATCACTGTCCAATTATTAAAGGACTGACCGTAAATCACCTACAGAACAATCACTGTCCAATTATTAAAGGACTGACTGTAAATCACCTACAGAACAATCACTATCCAATTATTAAAGGACTGACCGTAAATCACCTACAGAACAATCACTGTCCAATTATTAAAGGACTGACCGTAAATCACCTACAGAACAATCACTATCCAATTATTAACGGACTGACCGTAAATCACCGAAAGAACAATCACCGTCCAATTATTAAAGGACTGACCGTAAATCACCTACAGAACAATCACTGTCCAATTATTAAAGGACTGACCATAAATCACCGACAGAACAATCACTATCCAATTATTAAAGGACTGACCGTAAATCACCTCCAGAACAATCATTGTCCAATT
Organism: Heterodontus francisci; assembly: GCF_036365525.1. Lineage (NCBI taxonomy): Eukaryota > Metazoa > Chordata > Chondrichthyes > Heterodontiformes > Heterodontidae > Heterodontus > Heterodontus francisci. The sequence continues at coordinate 1,746,919 of NW_027141007.1, forward strand.
ATTAAAGGACTGACCGTAAATCCCCGAAAGAACAATCACCGTCCAATTATTAAAGGACTGACCGTAAATCACCTACAGAACAATCACTGTCCAATTATTAAAGGACTGACCGTAAATCACCTACAGAACAATCACTGTCCAATTATTAAAGGACTGACCGTAAATCACCTACAGAACAATCACTGTCCTATTATTAAAGGACTGACCGTAAATCACCTACAGAACAATCACTGTCCAATTATTAAAGGACTGACCGTAAATCACCTACAGAACAATCACTGTCCAATTATTAAAGGACTGACCGTAAATCACCTACAGAACAATCACTATCCAATTATTAAAGGACTGACCGTAAATCACCTACAGAACAATCACTGTCCAATTATTAAAGGACTGACCGTAAATCACCTACAGAACAATCACTATCCAATTATTAAAGGACTGACCGTAAATCACCTACAGAACAATCACTGTCCTATTATTAAAGGACTGACCGTAAATCACCTACAGAACAATCACTGTCCAATTATTAAAGGACTGACCGTTAATCACCTACAGAACAATCACTATCCAATTATTAAAGGACTGACCGTAAATCACCTACAGAACAATCACTATCCAATTATTAAAGGACTGACCGTAAATCACCGAAAGAACAATCACCGTCCAATTATTAAAGTAATGACCGTAAATCACCTACAGAACAATCACTGTCCAATTATTAAAGGACTGACCGTAAATCACCTGCAGAACAATCACTATCCAATTATTAAAGGACTGACCGTAAATCACCTACAGAACAATCACTATCCAATTATTAAAGGACTGACCGTAAATCACCTACAGAACAATCACTGTCCAATTATTAAAGGACTGACCGGAAATCACCGAAAGAACAATCACCGTCCAATTATTAAAGGACTGACTGTAAATCACCAACAGAACAATCACTGTCCAATTATTAAAGGACTGACCATAAATCACCTACAGAACAATCACTATCCAATTATTAAAGGACTGACCGTAAATCTCCTACAGAACAATCACTGTCCAATTATTAAAGGACTGACCGTAAATCACCTGCAGAACAATCACTATCCAATTATTAAAGGACTGACCGTAAATCACCTACAGAACAATCACTGTCCAATTATTAAAGGACAGACCGTAAATCACCTACAGAACAATCACTATCCAATTATTAAAGGACTGACCGTAAATCACCTGCAGAACAATCACTGTCCAATTATTAAAGGACTGACCGTAAATCACCTACAGAACAATCACTGTCCAATTATTAAAGGACTGACAGTCAATCACCTACAGAACAATCACTGTCCAATTATTAAAGGGCTGACCGTAAATCACCTACAGAACAATCACTGTCTAATTATTAAAGGACTGACCGTAAATCACCTACAGAACAATCACTGTCCAATTATTAAAGCACTGACCGTAAATCACCTACAGAACAATCACTGTCCAATTATTAAAGGACTGACCGTAAATCACCTACAGAACAATCACTATCCAATTATTAAAGGACTGACCGTAAATCACCTACAGAACAATCACTATCAAATTATTAAAGGACTGACCGTAAATCACCTACAGATCAATCACTGTCCAATTATTAAAGGACTGACCGTAAATCACCGACAGAACAATCACTGTCCAATTATTAAAGGACTGACCATAAATCACCTACAGAACAATCACTGTCCAATTATTAAAGGACTGACCGTAAATCACCGACAGTACAATCACTGTCCAATTATTAAAGGACTGACCGTAAATCACCTACAAAACAATCACTGTCCAATTATTAAAGGACTGACCGTAAATCACCTACAGAACAATCACTGTCCAATTATTAAAGGACTGACCGTAAATCACCTACAGAAGAATCACTGTCCAATTATTAAAGGACTGACCGTAAATCACCTACGGAACAATCACTGTCCAATTATTAAAGGACTGACCGTAAATCACCTACCGAACAATCACTGTCCAATTATTAAAGGACTGACCGTAAATCACCTACAGAACAATCACTGTCCAATTATTAATGGACTGACCGTAAATCACCTACAGAACAATCACTGTTCAATTATTAAAGGACTGACTGTAAATCACCTACAGAACAATCACTGTCCAATTATTAAAGGACTGACCGTAAATCACCTACAGAACAATCACTGTCCAATTATTAAACGACTGACCGTAAATCACCTACAGAACAATCACTGTCAAATTATTAAAGGAATGACCGTAAATCACCTACAGAACAATCACTGTCCAATTATTAAAGGACTGACCGTAAATCACCTACAGAACAATCACTGTCCAATTATTGAAGGACTGAACGTAAATCACCGAAAGAACAATCACCGTCCAATTATCAAAGGACTGACCGTAAATCACCTACAGAACAATCACTGTCCAATTATTAAAGGACTGACCGTAAATCACCTACAGAACAATCACTGTCCTATTATTAAAGGACTGACCATAAATCACCTACAGAACAATCACTGTCCAATTATTAAAGGAATGACCGTAAATCACCTACAGAACAATCACTATCCAATTATTAAAGGACTGACCGTAAATCACCTACAGAACAATCACTGTCCAATTATTAAAGGACTGACCGTAAATCACCTACAGAACAATCACTGTCCAATTATTAAAGGAATGACCATAAATCACCTACAGAACAATCACTGTCCAATTATTAAAGGACTGACCGTAAATCACCTACAGAACAATCACTATCCAATTATTAAAGGACTGACCGTAAATCACCTACAGAACAATCACTGTCCAATTATTAAAGGACTGACCGTAAATCATCTACAGAACAATCACTGTCCAATTATTAAAGGACTGACCGTAAATCACCTACAGAACAATCACTGTCCAATTATTAAAGGAATGACCATAAATCACCGACAGAACAATCACTGTCCAATTATTAAAGGACTGACCGTAAATCACCTACAGAACAATCACTGTCCAATTATTAAAGGAATGACCATAAATCACCTACAGAACAATCACTGTCCAATTATTAAAGGACTGACCGTAAATCACCTACAGAACAATCACTATCCAATTATTAAAGGACTGACCGTAAATCACCTACACAACAATCACTGTCCAATTATTAAAGGACTGACCGTAAATCACCTACAGAACAATCACTGTCCAATTATTAAAGGACTGACCGTAAATCACCTACAGAACAATCACTATCCAATTATTAAAGGACTGACCGTAAATCACCGAAAGAACAATCACTGTCCAATTATTAAAGGACTGACCGTAAATCACCTACAGAACAATCACTGTCCAATTATTAAAGGACTGACCGTAAATCACCTACAGAACAATCACTGTCCAATTATTAAAGGACTGACTGTAAATCACCTACAGAACAATCACTATCCAATTATTAAAGGTCTGACCGTAAATCACCTACAGAACAATCACTGTCCAATTATTAAAGGACTGACCGTAAATCACCTACAGAACAATCACTATCCAATTATTAAAGGACTGACCGTAAATCACCGAAAGAACAATCACCGTCCAATTATTAAAGGACTGACCGTAAATCACCTACAGAACAATCACTGTCCAATTATTAAAGGACTGACCATAAATCACCGACAGAACAATCACTATCCAATTATTTAAGGACTGACCGTAAATCACCTCCAGAACAATCATTGTCCAATTATTAAAGGACTGACCGTAAATCCCCGAAAGAACAATCACCGTCCAATTATTAAAGGACTGACCGTAAATCACCTACAGAACAATCACTGTCCAATTATTAAAGGACTGACCGTAAATCACCTACAGAACAATCACTGTCCAATTATTAAAGGACTGACCGTAAATCACCTACAGAACAATCACTGTCCTATTATTAAAGGACTGACCGTAAATCACCTACAGAACAATCACTGTCCAATTATTAAAGGACTGACCGTAAATCACCTACAGAACAATCACTATCCAATTATTAAAGGACTGACCGTAAATCACCTACAGAACAATCACTGTCCAATTATTAAAGGACTGACCGTAAATCATCTACAGAACAATCACTATCCAATTATTAAAGGACTGACCGTAAATCACCTACAGAACAATCACTGTCCTATTATTAAAGGACTGACCGTAAATCACCTACAGAACAATCACTATCCAATTATTAAAGGACTGACCGTAAATCACCTACAGAACAATCACTGTCCAATTATTAAAGGACTGACCATAAATCACCGACAGAACAATCACTATCCAATTATTAAAGGACTGACCGTAAATCACCTACAGAACAATCACTGTCCAATTATTAAAGGACTGACCGTAAATCACCTACAGAACAATCACTGTCCAATTATTAAAGGACTGACCATAAATCACCGACAGAACAATCACTATCCAATTATTAAAGGACTGACCGTAAATCACCTACAGAACAATCACTGTCCAATTATTAAAGGACTGACCATAAATCACCGACAGAACAATCACTATCCAATTATTAAAGGACTGACCGTAAATCACCTGCAGAACAATCACTGTCCAATTATTAAAGGACTGACCGTAAATCACCTACAGAACAATCACTGTCCAATTATTAAAGGACTGACCGTAAATCACCTACAGAACAATCACTATCCAATTATTAAAGGACTGACCGTAAATCACCTACAGAACAATCACTGTCCAATTATTAAAGGACTGACCGTAAATCACCTACAGAACAATCACTGTCCTATTATTAAAGGACTGACCGTAAATCAACTACAGAACAATCACTGTCCAATTATTAAAGGACTGACCGTAAATCACCTACAGAACAATCACTGTCCAATTATTAAAGGACTGACCGTAAATCACCTACAGAACAATCACTGTCCAATTATTAAAGGACTGACCATAAATCACCTACAGAACAATCACTGTCCAATTATTAAGGGACTGACCGTAAATCACCTACAGAACAATCACTGTCCAATTATTAAAGGTCTGACCATAAATCACCTACAGAACAATCACTGTCCAATTATTAAAGGACTGACCGTAAATCACCTACAGAACAATCACTGTCCTATTATTAAAGGACTGACCGTAAATCACCTACAGAACAATCACTGTCCTATTATTAAAGGACTGACCGTAAATCACCTACAGAACAATCACTGTCCAATTATTAAAGGACTGACCGTAAATCACCTACAGAACAATCACTGTCCAATTATTAAAGGACTGACCGTAAATCACCTACAGAACAATCACTGTACAATTATTAAAGGACTGACCATAAATCACCTACAGAACAATCACTGTCCAATTATTAAAGGACTGACCGTAAATCACCTACAGAACAATCACTGTCCAATTATTAAAGGACTGACCATAAATCACCTACAGAACAATCACTGTCCAATTATTAAAGGACTGACCGTAAATCACCTACAGAACAATCACTGTCCAATTATTAAAGGACTGACCATAAATCACCAACAGAACAATCACTATCCAATTATTAAAGGACTGACCGTAAATCACCTACAGAACAATCACTGTCCTATTATTAAAGGACAGACCGTAAATCACCTACAGAACAATCACTATCCAATTATTAAAGGACTGACCGCAAATCACCTACAGAACAATCACTGACCAATTATTAAAGGACTGACCGTAAATCACCTACAGAACAATCACTGTCCTATTATTAAAGGACTGACCGTAAATCAACTACAGAACAATCACTGTCCAATTATTAAAGGACTGACCGTAAATCACCTACAGAACAATCACTGTCCAATTATTAAAGGACTGACCGTAAATCACCTACAGAACAATCACTGTCCAATTATTAAAGGACTGACCATAAATCACCTACAGAACAATCACTGTCCAATTATTAAGGGACTGACCGTAAATCACCTACAGAACAATCACTGTCCAATTATTAAAGGACTGACCATAAATCACCTACAGAACAATCACTGTCCAATTATTAAAGGACTGACCATAAATCACCTACAGAACAATCACTGTCCAATTATTAAAGGACTGACCGTAAATCACCTACAGAACAATCACTGTCCAATTATTAAAGGACTGACCATAAATCACCAACAGAACAATCACTATCCAATTATTAAAGGACTGACCGTAAATCACCAACAGAACAATCACTGTCCTATTATTAAAGGACTGACCGTAAATCACCTACAGAACAATCACTATCCAATTATTAAAGGACTGACCGTAAATCACCTACAGAACAATCACTGTCCAATTATTAAAGGACTGACCGTAAATCACCTACAGAACAATCACTGTCCTATTATTAAAGGACTGACCGTAAATCAACTACAGAACAATCACTGTCCAATTATTAAAGGACTGACCGTAAATCACCTACAGAACAATCACTGTCCAATTATTAAAGGACTGACCGTAAATCACCTACAGAACAATCACTGTCCAATTATTAAAGGACTGACCATAAATCACCTACAGAACAATCACTGTCCAATTATTAAGGGACTGACCGTAAATCACCTACAGAACAATCACTGTCCAATTATTAAAGGACTGACCATAAATCACCTACAGAACAATCACTGTCCAATTATTAAAGGACTGACCGTAAATCACCTACAGAACAATCACTGTCCTATTATTAAAGGACTGACCGTAAATCACCTACAGAACAATCACTGTCCTATTATTAAAGGACTGACCGTAAATCACCTACAGAACAATCACTGTCCAATTATTAAAGGACTGACCGTAAATCACCTACAGAACAATCACTGTCCAATTATTAAAGGACTGACCGTAAATCACCTACAGAACAATCACTGTACAATTATTAAAGGACTGACCATAAATCACCTACAGAACAATCACTGTCCAATTATTAAAGGACTGACCGTAAATCACCTACAGAACAATCACTGTCCAATTATTAAAGGACTGACCATAAATCACCTACAGAACAATCACTGTCCAATTATTAAAGGACTGACCGTAAATCACCTACAGAACAATCACTGTCCAATTATTAAAGGACTGACCATAAATCACCAACAGAACAATCACTGTCCAATTATTAAAGGACTGACCGTAAATCACCTACAGAACAATCACTGTCCAATTATTAAAGGACTGACCGTAAATCACCCACAGAACAATCACTGTCCAATTATTAAAGGACTGACCGTAAATCACCGAAAGAACAATCACCGTCCAATTATTAAAGGACTGACCGTAAATCACCTACAGAACAATCACTGTCCAATTATTAAAGGACTGACCGTAAATCACCTACAGAACAATCACTATCCAATTATTAAAGGACTGACCGTAAATCACCTACAGAACAATCACTATCCACTTATTAAAGGACTGACCGTAAATCACCTACAGAACAATCACTGTCCAATTATTAAAGGACTGACCGTAAATCACCGAAAGAACAATCACCGTCCAATTATTAAAGGACTGACTGTAAATCACCTACAGAACAATCACTATCCAATTATTAAAGGACTGACCGTAAATCACCAACAGAACAATCACTGTCCAATTATTAAAGGACAGACCGTAAATCACCTACAGAACAATCACTGTCAATTATTAAAGGACTGACCGTAAATCACCTACAGAACAATCACTGTCCAATTATTAAAGGCCTGACCGTAAATCACCTACAGAACAATCACTGTCCAATTATTAAAGGACTGACCGTAAATCACCTACAGAACAATCACTGTCCAATTATTAAAGGACTGACCGTAAATCACCTACAGAACAATCACTGTCCAATTATTAAAGGACTGACTGTAAATCACCTACAGAATAATCACTGTCCAATTATTAAAGGACTGACCGTAAATCACCTACAGAACAATCACTATCCAATTATTAAAGGACTGACCGGAAATCACCTACAGAACAATCGCTGTCCAATTATTAAAGGACTGACCGTAAATCTCCTACAGAACAATCACTGTCCAATTATTAAAGGAATGACCGTAAATCACCTACAGAACAATCACTGTCCAATTATAAAAGGACTGACCGTAAATCACCTACAGAACAATCACTGTCCAATTATTAAAGGACTGACCGTAAATCACCTACAGAACAATCACTATCCAATTATTAAAGGACTGACCGGAAATCAACTACAGAACAAACGCTGTCCAATTATTAAAGGACTGACCGTAAATCACCTACAGAACAATCACAGTCCAATTATTAAAGGAATGACCGTAAATCACCTACAGAACAATCACTGTCCAATTATTAAAGGACTGACCGTAAATCACCTACAGAACAATCACTGTCCAATTATTAAAGGACTGACCGTAAATCACCTCCAGAACAATCACTGTCCAATTATTAAAGGACTGACCGTAAATCACCTACAGAACAATCACTGTCCAATTATTAAAGGAATGACCGTAAATCACCTACAGAACAATCACTGTCCAATTATTAAAGGAATGACCGTAAATCACCTACAGAACAATCACTGTCCAATTATTAAAGGACTGACCGTAAATCACCTACAGAACAATCACTGTCCAATTATTAAAGGAATGACCGTAAATCACCTACAGAACAATCACTGTCCAATTATTAAAGGAATGACCGTAAATCACCTACAGAACAATCACTGTCCAATTATTAAAGGACTGACCGTAAATCACCTACAGAACAATCACTGTCCAATTATTAAAGGAATGACCGTAAATCACCTACAGAACAATCACTGTCCAATTATTAAAGGAATGACCATAAATCACCTACAGAACAATCACTGTCCAATTATTAAAGGACTGACCATAAATCACCTACAGAACAATCACTGTCCAATTATTAAAGGACTGACCGTAAATCATCTACAGAACAATCACTATCCTATTATTAAAGGACTGACCGTAAATCACCTACAGAACAATCACTGTCCAATTATTAAAGGACTGACCATAAATCACCTACAGAACAATCACTGTCCAATTATTAAAGGACTGACCGTAAATCACCTACAGAACAATCACTGTCCAATTATTAAAGGAATGACCGTAAATCACCTACAGAACAATCACTGACCAATTATTAAAGGACTGACCGTAAATCACCTACAGAACAATCACTGTCCAATTATTAAAGGAATGACCGTAAATCACCTGCAGAACAATCACTGTCCAATTATTAAAGGAATGAGCGTAAATCACCTACAGAACAATCTCTTTCCAATTATTAAAGGACTGACCGTAAATCACCTGCAGAACAATCACTGTCCAATTATTAAAGGAATGACCGTAAATCACCTGCAGAACAATCACTGTCCAATTATGAAAGGACTGACCGTAAATCACCGACAGAACAATCACAGTCCAATTATTAAATGACTGACCGTAAATCACCTACAGAACAATCACTGTCCAATTATAAAAGGACTGACCATAAATCACCTTCAGAACAATCACTGTCCAATTATTAAAGGAATGAGCGTAAATCACCTACAGAACAATCACTGTCCAATTATTAAAGGACTGACCGTAAATCACCTACAGAACAATCACTATCCAATTATTAAAGGACTGACAGTAAATCACCGACAGAACAATCACTATCCAATTATTAAAGGACTGACCGTAAATCACCTACAGAACAATCACTGTCCAATTATTAAAGGACTGACCGTAAATCACCTACAGAACAATCACTATCCAATTATTAAAGGACTGACCGTAAATCACCGACAGAACAATCACTGTCCAATTATTAAAGGACTGACCGTAAATCACCGACAGAACAATCACTATCCAATTATTAAAAGACTGACCATAAATCACCTACAGAACAATCACTGTCCAATTATTAAAGGACTGACTGTAAATCACCTACAGAACAATCACTGTCCAATTATTAAAGAACTGACCGTAAATCACCTCCAGAACAATCACTGTCCAATTATTAAAGGACTGACCGTAAATCACCTACAGAACAATCACTGTCCAATTATAAAAGGACTGACCATAAATCACCTACAGAACAATCACTGTCCAATTATTAAAGGACTGACCGTAAATCACCTACAGAGCAATCACTATCCAATTATTAAAGGACTGACAGGAAATCAACTACAGAACAATCGCTGTCCAATTATTAAAGGACTGACCGTAAATCACCTACAGAACAATCACTGTCCAATTATTAAAGGAATGACCGTAAATCACCTACAGCACAATCACTGTCCAATTATTAAAGGACTGACCGTAAATCACCTACAGAACAATCACTGTCCAATTATTAAAGGACTGACCGTAAATCACCTCCAGAACAATCACTGTCCAATTATTAAAGGACTGACCGTTAATCACCTACAGAACAATCACTGTCCAATTATTAAAGGAATGACCGTAAATCACCTACAGAACAATCACTGTCCAATTATTAAAGGAATGACCGTAAATCACCTACAGAACAATCACTGTCCAATTATTAAAGGACTGACCGTAAATCACCTACAGAACAATCACTGTCCAATTATTAAAGGAATGACCGTAAATCACCTACAGAACAATCACTGTCCAATTAGTCAAGGAATGACCGTAAATCACCTACAGAACAATCACTGTCCAATTATTAAAGGACTGACCGTAAATCACCTACAGAACAATCACTGTCCAATTATTAAAGGACTGACCGTAAATCACCTACAGAACAATCACTGTCCAATTATTAAAGGAATGACCATAAATCACCTACAGAACAATCACTGTCCAATTATTAAAGGACTGACCATAAATCACCTACAGAACAATCACTGTCCAATTATTAAAGGACTGACCGTAAATCACCTACAGAACAATCACTGTCCAATTATTAAAGGAATGACCATAAATCACCTACAGAACAATCACTGTCCAATTATTAAAGGACTGACCATAAATCACCTACAGAACAATCACTGTCCAATTATTAAAGGACTGACCGTAAATCATCTACAGAACAATCACTATCCTATTATTAAAGGACTGACCGTAAATCACCTACAGAACAATCACTGTCCAATTATTAAAGGACTGACCATAAATCACCTACAGAACAATCACTGTCCAATTATTAAAGGACTGACCGTAAATCACCTACAGAACAATCACTGTCCAATTATTAAAGGACTGACCGTAAATCACATACAGAACAATCACTGACCAATTATTAAAGGACTGACCGTAAATCACCTACAGAACAATCACTGTCCAATTATTAAAGGAATGACCGTAAATCACCTGCAGAACAATCACTGTCCAATTATTAAAGGAATGACCGTAAATCACCTGCAGAACAATCACTGTCCAATTATGAAAGGACTGACCGTAAATCACTGACAGAACAATCACTGTCCAATTATTAAATGACTGACCGTAAATCACCTACAGAACAATCACTGTCCAATTATAAAAGGACTGACCATAAATCACCTGCAGAACAATCACTGTCCAATTATTAAAGGAATGAGCGTAAATCACCTACAGAACAATCACTGTCCAATTATTAAAGGACTGACCGTAAATCACCTACAGAACAATCACTATCCAATTATTAAAGGACTGACAGTAAATCACCGACAGAACAATCACTATCCAATTATTAAAGGACTGACCGTAAATCACCTACAGAACAATCACTGTCGAATTATTAAAGGACTGACCGTAAATCACGTACAGAACAATCACTATCCAATTATTAAAGGACTGACCGTAAATCACCGACAGAACAATCACTGTCCAATTATTAAAGGACTGACCGTAAATCACCGACAGAACAATCACTATCCAATTATTAAAGGACTGACCATAAATCACCTACAGAACAATCACTCTCCAATTATTAAAGGACTGTCCATAAATCACCTACAGAACAATCACTGTCCAATTATTAAAGGACTGACCATAAATCACCTACAGAACAATCACTGTCCAATTATTAAAGGACTGTCTGTAAATCACCTACAGAACAATCACTGTCCAATTATTAAAGGACTGACCGTAAATCACCTCCAGAACAATCACTGTCCAATTATTAAAGGACTGACCGTAAATCACCGACAGAACAATCACTATCCAATTATTAAAGGACTGACCGTAAATCACCGACAGAACAGTCACTGTCAATTATTAAAGGACTGACCGTAAATCACCTGCAGAACAATCACCGTCCAATTATTAAAGGACTGACCGTAAATCACCGACAGAACAATCACTGTCCAATTATTAAAGGACTGACCGTAAATCACCTAAAGAACAATCACTGTCCAATTATTAAAGGACTGACCATAAATCACCTGCAGAACAATGACTGTCCAATTATTAAAGGACTGACCATAAGTCACCTACAGAACAATCACTCTCCAATTATTAAAGGACTGACCATAAATCGCCGACAGAACAATCACTGTCCAATTATTAAAGGACTGACCATAAATCACCTACAGAACAATCACTGTCCAATTATTAAAGGACTGACCATAAATCACCTACAGAACAATCACTGTCCAATTATTAAAGGACTGACCATAAATCACCTACAGAACAATCACTGTCCAATTATTAAAGGACTGACCATAAATCACCTCCAGAACAATCACTGTCCAATTATTAAAGGACTGACCGTTAATCACCTACAGAACAATCACTGTCCAATTATTAAAGGAATGACCGTAAATCACCTACAGAACAATCACTGTCCAATTATTAAAGGAATGACCGTAAATCACTACAGAACAATCACTGTCCAATTATTAAAGGACTGACCGTAAATCACCTACAGAACAATCACTGTCCAATTATTAAAGGAATGACCGTAAATCACCTACAGAACAATCACTGTCCAATTAGTAAAGGAATGACCGTAAATCACCTACAGAACAATCACTGTCCAATTATTAAAGGACTGACCGTAAATCATCTACAGAACAATCACTATCCTATTATTAAAGGACTGACCGTAAATCACCTACAGAACAATCACTGTCCAATTATTAAAGGACTGACCATAAATCACCTACAGAACAATCACTGTCCAATTATTAAAGGACTGACCGTAAATCACCTACAGAACAATCACTGTCCAATTATTAAAGGACTGACCGTAAATCACATACAGAACAATCACTGACCAATTATTAAAGGACTGACCGTAAATCACCTACAGAACAATCACTGTCCAATTATTAAAGGAATGACCGTATATCACCTGCAGAACAATCACTGTCCAATTATTAAAGGAATGACCGTAAATCACCTGCAGAACAATCACTGTCCAATTATGAAAGGACTGACCGTAAATCACCGACAGAACAATCACTGTCCAATTATTAAATGACTGACCGTAAATCACCTACAGAACAATCACTGTCCAATTATAAAAGGACTGACCATAAATCACCTGCAGAGCAATCACTGTCCAATTATTAAAGGAATGAGCGTAAATCACCTACAGAACAATCACTGTCCAATTATTAAAGGACTGACCGTAAATCACCTACAGAACAATCACTATCCAATTATTAAAGGACTGACAGTAAATCACCGACAGAACAATCACTATCCAATTATTAAAGGACTGACCGTAAATCACCTACAGAACAATCACTGTCCAATTATTAAAGGACTGACCGTAAATCACGTACAGAACAATCACTATCCAATTATTAAAGGACTGACCGTAAATCACCGACAGAACAATCACTGTCCAATTATTAAAGGACTGACCGTAAATCACCGACAGAACAATCACTATCCAATTATTAAAGGACTGACCATAAATCACCTACAGAACAATCACTCTCCAATTATTAAAGGACTGTCCATAAATCACCTACAGAACAATCACTGTCCAATTATTAAAGGACTGACCATAAATCACCTACAGAACAATCACTGTCCAATTATTAAAGGACTGACCGTAAATCACCTCCAGAACAATCACTGTCCAATTATTAAAGGACTGACCGTAAATCACCGACAGAACAATCAATATCCAATTATTAAAGGACTGACCGTAAATCACCGACAGAACAGTCACTGTCAATTATTAAAGGACTGACCGTAAATCACCTGCAGAACAATCAACGTCCAATTATTAAAGGACTGACCGTAAATCACCGACAGAACAATCACTGTCAATTATTAAAGGACTGACCGTAAATCACCGACAGAACAATCACTGTCCAATTATTAAAGGACTGACCGTAAATCACCTACAGAACAATCACTGTCCAATTATTAAAGGACTGACCATAAATCACCTGCAGAACAATGACTGTCCAATTATTAAAGGACTGACCATAAGTCACCTACAGAACAATCACTCTCCAATTATTAAAGGACTGACCATAAATCGCCGACAGAACAATCACTGTCCAATTATTAAAGGACTGACCATAAATCACCTGCAGAACAATCACTGTCCAATTATTAAAGGACTGACCATAAATCACCTACAGAACAATCACTGTCCAATTATTAAAGGACTGACCATAAATCACCTACAGAACAATCACTGTCCAATTATTAAAGGATTGACTGTAAATCACCTACAGAACAATCACTGTCCAATTATTAAAGGACTGACCATAAGTCACCTACAGAACAATCACTGTCCAATTATTAAAGGACTGACCGTAAATCACCTACAGAACAATCACTGTCCAATTATTAAAGGAATGACCGTAAATCACCTACAGAACAATCACTGTCCAATTATAAAAGGACTGACCGTAAATCACCTACAGAACAATCACTGTCCAGTTATTAAAGGACTGACCGTAAATCACCTACAGAACAATCACTATCCAATTATTAAAGGACTGACCGGAAATCAACTACAGAACAATCGCTGTCCAATTATTAAAGGACTGACCGTAAATCACCTACAGAACAATCACTGTCCAATTATTAAAGGTATGACCGTAAATCACCTACAGAACAATCACTGTCCAATTATTAAAGGACTGACCGTAAATCACCTACAGAACAATCACTGTCCAATTATTAAAGGACTGACCGTAAATCATCTACAGAACAATCACTATCCTATTATTAAAGGACTGACCGTAAATCACCTACAGAACAATCACTGTCCAATTATTAAAGGACTGACCATAAATCACCTACAGAACAATCACTGTCCAATTATTAAAGGACTGACCGGAAATCAACTACAGAACAATCGCTGTCCAATTATTAAAGGACTGACCGTAAATCACCTACAGAACAA
The DNA here is from genome assembly GCF_036365525.1 of Heterodontus francisci. Classification (NCBI taxonomy): domain Eukaryota; kingdom Metazoa; phylum Chordata; class Chondrichthyes; order Heterodontiformes; family Heterodontidae; genus Heterodontus; species Heterodontus francisci. Next base: position 1,762,261 of record NW_027141007.1, read on the forward strand.
TCACTGTCCAATTATTATAGGAATGACCGTAAATCACCTACAGAACAATCACTGTCCAATTATTAAAGGACTGACCGTAAATCACCTGCAGAACAATCACTGTCCAATTATTAAAGGAATGACCGTAAATCACCTACAGAACAATCACTGTCCAATTATTAAAGGAATGACCGTAAATCACCTACAGAACAATCACTGTCCAATTATTAAAGGACTGACCGTAAATCACCTACAGAACAATCACTGTCCAATTATTAAAGGACTGACCGTAAATCACCTACAGAACAATCACTGTCCAATTATTAAAGGAATGACCATAAATCACCTACAGAACAATCACTGTCCAATTATTAAAGGACTGACCATAAATCACCTACAGAACAATCACAGTCCAATTATTAAAGGACTGACAGTAAATCATCTACAGAACAATCACTATCCTATTATTAAAGGACTGACCGTAAATCACCTACAGAACAAACACTGTCCAATTATTAAAGGACTGACCATAAATCACCTACAGAACAATCACTGTCCAATTATTAAAGGACTGACCGTAAATCACCTACAGAACAATCACTGTCCAATTATTAAAGGAATGACCGTAAATCACCTACAGAACAATCACTGACCAATTATTAAAGGACTGACCGTAAATCACCTACAGAACAATCACTGTCCAATTATTAAAGGAATGACCGTAAATCACCTGCAGAACAATCACTGTCCAATTATTAAAGGAATGAGCGTAAATCACCTACAGAACAATCACTGTCCAATTATTAAAGGACTGACCGTAAATCACCTGCAGAACAATCACTGTCCAATTATTAAAGGAATGACCGTAAATCACCGGCAGAACAATCACTGTCCAATTATTAAAGGAATGAGCGTAAATCACCTACAGAACAATCACTGTCCAATTATTAAAGGACTGACCGTAAATCACCTGCAGAACAATCACTGTCCAATTATTAAAGGAATGACCGTAAATCACCTGCAGAACAATCACTGTCCAATTATGAAAGGACTGACCGTAAATCACCGACAGAACAATCACTGTCCAATTATTAAATGACTGACCGTAAATCACCTACAGAACAATCACTGTCCAATTATAAAAGGACTGACCATAAATCACCTACAGAACAATCACTGTCCAATTATTAAAGGAATGAGCGTAAATCACCTACAGAACAATCACTGTCCAATTATTAAAGGACTGACCGTAAATCACCTACAGAACAATCACTATCCAATTATTAAAGGACTGACAGTAAATCACCGACAGAACAATCACTATCCAATTATTAAAGGACTGACCGTAAATCACCTACAGAACAATCACTGTCCAATTATTAAAGGACTGACCGTAAATCACCGACAGAACAATCACTGTCCAATTATTAAAGGACTGACCGTAAATCACCTACAGAACAATCACTGTCCAATTATTAAAGGACTGACTGTAAATCACCGACAGAACAATCACTGTCCAATTATTAAAGGACTGACCGTAAATCACCTTCAGAACAATCACTGTCCATTTATGAAAGGACTGACCGTGAATCACCTACAGAAAAATCACTGTCCAATTATTAAAGGACTGAATGTAAATCAGCTACAGAACAATCACTGTCCAATTATTAAAGGACTGACCGTAAATCACCTACAGAACAATCACTGTCCGATTATTAAAGGACTGACCATAAATCACCTACAGAACAATCACTGTCCAATTATTAAAGGACTGACCATAAATCACCTACAGAACAATCACTGTCCAATTATTAAAGGATTGACTGTAAATCACCTACAGAACAATCACTGTCCAATTATTAAAGGACTGACCATAAGTCACCTACAGAACAATCACTGTCCAATTATTAAAGGACTGACCGTAAATCACCTACAGAACAATCACTGTCCAATTATTAAAGGAATGACCGTAAATCACCTACAGAACAATCACTGTCCAATTATAAAAGGACTGACCGTAAATCACCTACAGAACAATCACTGTCCAGTTATTAAAGGACTGACCGTAAATCACCTACAGAACAATCACTATCCAATTATTAAAGGACTGACCGGAAATCAACTACAGAACAATCGCTGTCCAATTATTAAAGGACTGACCGTAAATCACCTACAGAACAATCACTGTCCAATTATTAAAGGTATGACCGTAAATCACCTACAGAACAATCACTGTCCAATTATTAAAGGACTGACCGTAAATCACCTACAGAACAATCACTGTCCAATTATTAAAGGACTGACCGTAAATCATCTACAGAACAATCACTATCCTATTATTAAAGGACTGACCGTAAATCACCTACAGAACAATCACTGTCCAATTATTAAAGGACTGACCATAAATCACCTACAGAACAATCACTGTCCAATTATTAAAGGACTGACCGGAAATCAACTACAGAACAATCGCTGTCCAATTATTAAAGGACTGACCGTAAATCACCTACAGAACAATCACTGTCCAATTATTAAAGGAATGACCGTAAATCACCTACAGAACAATCACTGTCCAATTATTAAAGGACTGACCGTAAATCACCTACAGAACAATCACTGTCCAATTATTAAAGGAATGACCGTAAATCACCTACAGAACAATCACTGTCCAATTATTAAAGGAATGACCGTAAATCACCTACAGAACAATCACTGTCCAATTATTAAAGGACTGACCGTAAATCACCTACAGAACAATCACTGTCCAATTATTAAAGGACTGACCGTAAATCACCTACAGAACAATCACAGTCCAATTATTAAAGGAATGACCATAAATCACCTACAGAACAATCACTGTCCAATTATTAAAGGACTGACCATAAATCACCTACAGAACAATCACAGTCCAATTATTAAAGGACTGACCGTAAATCATCTACAGAACAATCACTATCCTATTATTAAAGGACTGACCGTAAATCACCTACAGAACAATCACTGTCCAATTATTAAAGGACTGACCATAAATCACCTACAGAACAATCACTGTCCAATTATTAAAGGACTGACCGTAAATCACCTACAGAACAATCACTTTCCAATTATTAAAGGAATGACCGTAAATCACCTACAGAACAATCACTGACCAATTATTAAAGGACTGACCGTAAATCACCTACAGAACAATCACTGTCCAATTATTAAAGGAATGAGCGTAAATCACCTACAGAACAATCACTGTCCAATTATTAAAGGACTGACCGTAAATCACCTGCAGAACAATCACTGTCCAATTATTAAAGGAATGACCGTAAATCACCTGCAGAACAATCACTGTCCAATTATGAAAGGACTGACCGTAAATCACCGACAGAACAATCACTGTCCAATTATTAAATGACTGACCGTAAATCACCTACAGAACAATCACTGTCCAATTATAAAAGGACTGACCATAAATCACCTACAGAACAATCACTGTCCAATTATTAAAGGAATGAGCGTAAATCACCTACAGAACAATCACTGTCCAATTATTAAAGGACTGACCGTAAATCACCTACAGAACAATCACTATCCAATTATTAAAGGACTGACAGTAAATCACCGACAGAACAATCACTATCCAATTATTAAAGGACTGACCGTAAATCACCTACAGAACAATCACTGTCCAATTATTAAAGGACTGACCGTAAATCACCGACAGAACAATCACTGTCCAATTATTAAAGGACTGACCGTAAATCACCTACAGAACAATCACTGTCCAATTATTAAAGGACTGACTGTAAATCACCGACAGAACAATCACTGTCCAATTATTAAAGGACTGACCGTAAATCACCTTCAGAACAATCACTGTCCATTTATGAAAGGACTGACCGTGAATCACCTACAGAAAAATCACTGTCCAATTATTAAAGGACTGAATGTAAATCAGCTACAGAACAATCACTGTCCAATTATTAAAGGACTGACCGTAAATCACCTACAGAACAATCACTGTCCGATTATTAAAGGACTGACCGTAAATCACCTACAGAACAAGCACTGTCCAATTATTGAAGGACTGACCGTAAATCACCTACAGAACAATCACTGTCCAATTATTAAAGGACTGACCGTAAATCACCTGCAGAACAATCACTGTCCAATTATTAAAGGACTGACCGTAAATCACCTACAGAACAATCACTGTCCAATTATTAAAGGACTGACCGTAAATCACCTCCAGAACAATCACTGTCCAATTATTAAAGGACTGACCATAAATTACCTGCAGAACAATCACGGTCCAATTATTAAAGGACTGACCATAAATGACCTGCAGAACAATCAGTGTCCTATTATTAAAGGAATGACCATAAATTACCTAAAGAACAATCACGGTCCAATTATTAAAGACTGACCATAAATCACCTACAGAGCAATCACTATCCAATTATTAAAGGACTGACCATAAATAACCGACTGAACAATCACTGTCCTATTATTAAAGGACTGACCGTAAATCACCTACAGAACAATCACTGTCCAATTATTAAAGGACTGATCGTAAATCACCTCCAGAACAATCACTCTCCAATTACTAAAGGACTGACCGTAAATCACCGACAGAACAATCACTGTCCTATTATTAAAGGACTGACCATAAATCATCTACAGAACAATCAATGTCCAATTATTAAAGGAGTGACCAGAAGTCACCTACAGAACAATCACTGTCCAATTATTAAAGGAGTGACCAGAAGTCACCTACAGAACAATCACTGTCCAATTATTCAAGGACTGACCGTAAATCACCGACAGAGCAATCACAGTCCTATTATTAAAGGACTGACCGTAAATCACCTCCAGAACAATCACTGCCCAATTATTAAAGGACTGACCGTAAATCGCCGACAGAACAATCACTGTCCAATTATTAAAGGACTGACCGTAAATCGCCGACAGAACAATCACTCTCCAATTATTAAAGGACTGACCATGAATCACCTACAGAACAATCACTGTCCTATTATTAAAGGACTGACCGTAAATCCCCGACAGAACAATCACTGTCCAAGTATTAAAGGACTGACCATAAATCACCTACAGAACAATCACTATCCAATTATTAAAGGACTGACGGTAAATCACCTACAGAACAATCACTGTCCAATAATTAAAGGTCTGACCGTAAATCGCCGACAGAACAATCACTGTCCAATTATTAAAGGACTGACCATAAATCACCAACAGAACAATCACTGTCCAATAATTAAAGGTCTGACCGTAAATCGCCGACAGAACAATCACTGTCCTATTATTAAAGGACTGACCATAAATCACCTACAGAACAATCACTGTCCTATTATTAAAGGACTGACCATAAATCACCTACAGAACAATCACTGTCCAATTGTCAAAGGACTGACTGTAAATCACCTACAGAACAATTACTGTCCAATTATTAAAGGACTGACCGTAAATCGCCGACAGAACAATCACTGTCCTTTTATTAAAGGTCTGACCGTAAATCGCCGACAGAACAATCACTGTCCAATTATTAAAGGACTGACCGTAAATCACCTTCAGAACAATCACTGTCCATTTATGAAAGGACTGACCGTGAATCACCTACAGAAAAATCACTGTCCAATTATTAAAGGACTGAATGTAAATCAGCTACAGAACAATCACTGTCCAATTTTTAAAGGACTGACCGTAAATCACCTACAGAACAATCACTGTCCGATTATTAAAGGACTGACCATAAATCACCTACAGAACAATCACTGTCCAATTATTAAAGGACTGACCATAAATCACCTACAGAACAATCACTGTCCAATTATTAAAGGATTGACTGTAAATCACCTACAGAACAATCACTGTCCAATTATTAAAGGACTGACCATAAGTCACCTACAGAACAATCACTGTCCAATTATTAAAGGACTGACCGTAAATCACCTACAGAACAATCACTGTCCAATTATTAAAGGAATGACCGTAAATCACCTACAGAACAATCACTGTCCAATTATAAAAGGACTGACCGTAAATCACCTACAGAACAATCACTGTCCAGTTATTAAAGGACTGACCGTAAATCACCTACAGAACAATCACTATCCAATTATTAAAGGACTGACCGGAAATCAACTACAGAACAATCGCTGTCCAATTATTAAAGGACTGACCGTAAATCACCTGCAGAACAATCACTGTCCAATTATTAAAGGTATGACCGTAAATCACCTACAGTACAATCACTGTCCAATTATTAAAGGACTGACCGTAAATCACCTACAGAACAATCACTGTCCAATTATTAAAGGACTGACCGTAAATCATCTACAGAACAATCACTATCCTATTATTAAAGGACTGACCGGAAATCACCTACAGAACAATCACTGTCCAATTATTAAAGGACTGACCATAAATCACCTACAGAACAATCACTGTCCAATTATTAAAGGACTGACCGGAAATCAACTACAGAACAATCGCTGTCCAATTATTAAAGGACTGACCGTAAATCACCTACAGAACAATCACTGTCCAATTATTAAAGGAATGACCGTAAATCACCTACAGAACAATCACTGTCCAATTATTAAAGGACTGACCGTAAATCACCTACAGAACAATCACTGTCCAATTATTAAAGGAATGACCGTAAATCACCTACAGAACAATCACTGTCCAATTATTAAAGGAATGACCGTAAATCACCTACAGAACAATCACTGTCCAATTATTAAAGGACTGACCGTAAATCACCTACAGAACAATCACTGTCCAATTATTAAAGGACTGACCGTAAATCACCTACAGAACAATCACAGTCCAATTATTAAAGGAATGACCATAAATCACCTACAGAACAATCACTGTCCAATTATTAAAGGACTGACCATAAATCACCTACAGAACAATCACTGTCCAATTATTAAAGGAATGACCGTAAATCATCTACAGAACAATCACTATCCTATTATTAAAGGACTGACCGTAAATCAACTACAGAACAATCACTGTCCAATTATTAAAGGACTGACCATAAATCACCTACAGAACAATCACTGTCCAATTATTAAAGGACTGACCGTAAATCACCTACAGAACAATCACTGTCCAATTATTAAAGGAATGACCGTAAATCACCTACAGAACAATCACTGACCAATTATTAAAGGACTGACCGTAAATCACCTACAGAACAATCACTGTCCAATTATTAAAGGAATGACCGTAAATCACCTGCAGAACAATCACTGTCCAATTATTAAAGGAATGAGCGTAAATCACCTAGAGAACAATCACTGTCCAATTATTAAAGGACTGACCGTAAATCACCTGCAGAACAATCACTGTCCAATTATTAAAGGAATGACCGTAAATCACCGGCAGAACAATCACTGTCCAATTATTAAAGGAATGAGCGTAAATCACCTACAGAACCATCACTGTCCAATTATTAAAGGACTGACCGTAAATCACCTGCAGAACAATCACTGTCCAATTATTAAAGGAATGACCGTAAATCACCTGCAGAACAATCACTGTCCAATTATGAAAGGACTGACCGTAAATCACCGACAGAACAATCACTGTCCAATTATTAAATGACTGACCGTAAATCACCTACAGAACAATCACTGTCCAATTATAAAAGGACTGACCATAAATCACCTACAGAACAATCACTGTCCAATTATTAAAGGAATGAGCGTAAATCACCTACAGAACAATCACTGTCCAATTATTAAAGGACTGACCGTAAATCACCTACAGAACAATCACTATCCAATTATTAAAGGACTGACAGTAAATCACCGACAGAACAATCACTATCCAATTATTAAAGGACTGACCGTAAATCACCTACAGAACAATCACTGTCCAATTATTAAAGGACTGACCGTAAATCACCGACAGAACAATCACTGTCCAATTATTAAAGGACTGACCGTAAATCACCTACAGAACAATCACTGTCCAATTATTAAAGGACTGACTGTAAATCACCGACAGAACAATCACTGTCCAATTATTAAAGGACTGACCGTAAATCACCTTCAGAACAATCACTGTCCATTTATGAAAGGACTGACCGTGAATCACCTACAGAAAAATCACTGTCCAATTATTAAAGGACTGAATGTAAATCAGCTACAGAACAATCACTGTCCAATTATTAAAGGACTGACCGTAAATCACCTACAGAACAATCACTGTCCGATTATTAAAGGACTGACCATAAATCACCTACAGAACAATCACTGTCCAATTATTGAAGGACTGACCGTAAATCACCTACAGAACAATCACTGTCCAATTATTAAAGGACTGACCGTAAATCACCTGCAGAACAATCACTGTCCAATTATTAAAGGACTGGCCATAAATTACCTGCAGAACAATCACGGTCCAATTATTAAAGGACTGACCATAAATGACCTGCAGAACAATCAGTGTCCTATTATTAAAGGAATGACCATAAATTACCTAAAGAACAATCACGGTCCAATTATTAAAGACTGACCATAAATCACCTACAGAACAATCACTATCCAATTATTAAAGGACTGACCATAAATAACCGACAGAACAATCACTGTCCTATTATTAAAGGACTGACCGTAAATCACCTACAGAACAATCACTGTCCAATTATTAAAGGACTGATCGTAAATCACCTCCAGAACAATCACTCTCCAATTACTAAAGGACTGACCGTAAATCACCGACAGAACAATCACTGTCCTATTATTAAAGGACTGACCATAAATCATCTACAGAACAATCAATGTCCAATTATTAAAGGAGTGACCAGAAGTCACCTACAGAACAATCACTGTCCAATTATTAAAGGAGTGACCAGAAGTCACATACAGAACAATCACTGTCCAATTATTCAAGGACTGACCGTAAATCACCGACAGAGCAATCACAGTCCTATTATTTAAGGACTGACCGTAAATCACCTCCAGAACAATCACTGCCCAATTATTAAAGGACTGACCGTAAATCGCCGACAGAACAATCACTGTCCAATTATTAAAGGACTGACCGTAAATCGCCGACAGAACAATCACTCTCCAATTATTAAAGGACTGACCATGAATCACCTACAGAACAATCACTGTCCTATTATTAAAGGACTGACCGTAAATCCCCGACAGAACAATCACTGTCCAAGTATTAAAGGACTGACCATAAATCACCTACAGAACAATCACTGTCCAATTATTAAAGGACTGACGGTAAATCACCTACAGAACAATCACTGTCCAATAATTAAAGGTCTGACCGTAAATCGCCGACAGAACAATCTCTGTCCAATTATTAAAGGACTGACCATAAATCACCAACAGAACAATCACTGTCCAATAATTAAAGGTCTGACCGTAAATCGCCGACAGAACAATCACTGTCCTATTATTAAAGGACTGACCATAAATCACCTACAGAACAATCACTGTCCTATTATTAAAGGACTGACCATAAATCACCTACAGAACAATCACTGTCCAATTGTCAAAGGACTGACTGTAAATCACCTACAGAACAATTACTCTCCAATTATTAAAGGACTGACCGTAAATCGCCGACAGAACAATCACTGTCCTTTTATTAAAGGTCTGACCGTAAATCGCCGACAGAACAATCACTGTCCAATTATTAAAGGACTGACCATAAATCACCAACAGAACAATCACTGTCCAATAATTAAAGGTCTGACCGTAGATCGCCGACAGAACAATCACTGTCCTATTATTAAAGGACTGACCATAAATCACCTACAGAACAATCACTGTCCAATTGTCAAAGGACTGACTGTAAATCACCTACAGAACGATCATTGTCCAATTATTAAAGTACTGACAATAATTCACCGGCAGAACAATCACTGTCCAATTATAAAAGGACTGAACGTGAATCTCCGACAGAACAATCACTGTCCTTTTATTAAAGGACTGACCGTAAATCACCGACAGAACAATCACTGTCCAATTATTAAAGGACTGACAATAATTTACCTGCAGAACAATCACTGTCCAATTATAAAAGGACTGACCGTGAATCTCCGACAGAACAATCACTATCCAATTATTAAAGGACTGACCGTAAATCACCGACAGAGCAATCACTGTCCTATTATTAAAGGACTGACCGTAAATCACCTACAGAACAATAACTGTCCTATTATTAAAGGACTGACCGTAAATCGCCGACAGAACAATCACTGTCCTTTTATTAAAGGACTGACCATAAATCACCTACAGAACAATTACTGTCCAATTATTTAAGGACTGACCGTAAATCACCAACAGAACAATCACTGTCCAATAATTAAAGGACTGACCGTAAATCACCTACAGAACAATCACTGTCCTATTATTAAAGGACTGACCATAAATCACCTACAGAACAATCACTGTCCTATTATTAAAGGACTGACCATAAATCACCTACAGAACAATCACTGTCCAATTGTCAAAGGACTGACTGTAAATCACCTACAGAACAATCACTGTCCAATTATTAAAGGACTGACAATAATTCACCTGCAGAACAATCACTGTCCAATTATAAAAGGACTGAACGTGAATCTCCGACAGAACAATCACTGTCCTTTTATTAAAGGACTGACCGTAAATTACGGACAGAACAATCACTGTCCAATTATTAAAGGACTGACAATAATTCACCTGCAGAACAATCACTGTCCAATTATAAAAGGACTGACCGTGAATCTCCGACAGAACAATCACTATCCAATTATTAAAGGACTGACCGTAAATCACCGACAGAGCAATCACTGTCCTATTATTAAAGGACTGACCGTAAATCACCTACAGAACAATAACTGTCCTATTATTAAAGGACTAACCGTAAATCACCTACAGAACAATCACTGTCCTATTATTAAAGGACTGACCGTAAATCAGCTACAGAACAATCACTGTCCTATTATTAAAGGACTGACCGTAAATCACCGACAGAACAATCCCTGTCCAATTATTAAAGGACTGACCGTAAATAACCTTCAGAACAATCACTGTCCAATTATTAAAGGACTGACCGTAAATCACCGAGAGAACAATCACTGTCCTATTATTAAAGGACTGACCGTAAATCACCGAGAGAACAATCACTGTCCATTTATTAAAGGACTGACCGTAAATCACCTACAGAACAATCACTATCCAATTATTGAAGGACTGACCGTAAATCACCGACAGAACAATCACTGTCCTATTATTGAAGGACTGACCGTGAATCATCTACAGAACAATCACTGTCCAATTATTAAAGGACTGACGATAAATCCCCGACAGAACAATCACTGTCCAATTATTAAAGGACTGACCATAAATCCCCGACAGAACAATCACTGTGCTATTATTGAAGGACTGACCGTAAATCATCTACAGAGCAATCACTATCCAATTATTAAAGGACTGTCCGTAAATCACCTACAGAACAATCACTGTCCACTTATTAAAGGACTGTCCGTAAATCACTTACAGAACAATCACTGTCCAATTATTAAAGGACTGTCCCTAAGTCACCTGCAGAACAATCATTGTCCAATTATTAATGGACTGACCATAAATCACCGACAGAACAATCACTATCCAATTATTAAAGGATGACCGTAAATCACCTACAGAACAATCACTGTCCAATTATTAAAGTACTGACCGTGAATCACCGAGAGAACAATCACTGTCCAATTATTAAAGGACTGACCGTGAATCACCGACAGAACAATCACGGTCCAATTATTAAAGGACTGACCATAAATTCCCGACAGAACAATCACTGTCCAATTATTAAAGGACTGACCATAAATCCCCGACAGAACAATCACTGTCCTATTATTGAAGGACTGACCGTAAATCATCTACAGAACAATCACTGTCCAATTATTAAAGGACTGACCATAAATTCCCGACAGAACAATCACTGTCCAATTATTAAAGGACTGACCATAAATCCCCGACAGAACAATCACTGTGCTATTATTAAAGGACTGACCGTAAATTACCTACAGAACAATCACTGTCCAATTATTAAAGGACTGACCGTAAATCACCTACAGAACAATCACTGTCCAATTATTAAAGGACTGACCATAAATCCCCGACAGAACAATCACAGTCCTATTATTGAAGGACTGACCGTAAATCATCTACAGAACAATCACTGTCCAATTATTAAAGGACTGACCATAAATCCCCGACAGAACAATCACTGTGCTATTATTAAAGGACTGACCGTAAATCACCTACATAACAATCACTGTCCAATTATTAAAGGACTGACCATAAATCCCTGACAGAACAATCACTGTCCTATTATTGAAGGACTGACCGTAAATCATCTACAGAACAATCACTGTCCAATTATTAAAGGACTGACCATAAATTCCCGACAGAACAATCACTGTCCAATTATTAAAGGACTGACCATAAATCCCCGACAGAACAATCACTGTGCTATTATTAAAGGACTGACCGTAAATCACCGACAGAACAATCACGGTCCAATTATTAAAGGACTGACCATAAATTCCCGACAGAACAATCACTGTCCAATTATTAAAGGACTGACCATAAATCCCCGACAGAACAATCACTGTCCTATTATTAAAGGACTGACCGTAAATCACCTACAGAACAATAACTATCCAATTATTAAAGGACTGACCGTAAATCACCTACTGAACAATCACTGTCCAATTATTAAAGGACTGACCATAAATCACCTCCAGAACAATCACTGTCCAATTATTAAAGGACTGACCGTAAATCACCTACAGAACAATCACTGCCCAATTATTAAAGGACTGACCGTAAATCGCCGACAGAACAATCACTGTCCAATTATTAAAGGACTGACCGTAAATCGCCGACAGAACAATCACTCTCCAATTATTAAAGGACTGACCATGAATCACCTACAGAACAATCACTGTCCTATTATTAAAGGACTGACCGTAAATCCCCGACAGAGCAATCACTGTCCAATTATTAAAGGACTGACCATAAATCACCGACAGAACAATCACTGTCCAATTATTAAAGGACTGACCGTAAATCACCTACAGAACAATCACTGTCCAATAATTAAAGGTCTGACCGTAAATCGCCGACAGAACAATCACTGTCCAATTATTAAAGGACTGACCATAAATCACCAACAGAACAATCACTGTCCAATAATTAAAGGTCTCACCGTAAATCGCCGACAGAACAATCACTGTCCTCTTATTAAAGGACTGACCATAAATCACCTACAGAACAATCACTGTCTTATTATTAAAGGACTGACCATAAATCACCTACAGAACAATCACTATCCAATTGTCAAAGGACTGACTGTAAATCACCTACAGAACAATTACTGTCCAATTATTAAAGGACTGACCGTAAATCGCCGACAGAACAATCACTGTCCTTTTATTAAAGGACTGACAATAATTCACCTGCAGAACAATCACTGTCCAATTATAAAAGGACTGAACGTGAATCTCCGACAGAACAATCACTGTCCTTTTATTAAAGGACTGACCGTAAATCACCGACAGAACAATCACTGTCCAATTATTAAAGGACTGACAATAATTCACCTGCAGAACAATCACTGTCCAATTATAAAAGGACTGACCGTGAATCTCCGACAGAACAATCACTATCCAATTATTAAAGGACTGACCGTAAATCACCGACAGAGCAATCACTGTCCTATTATTAAAGGACTGACCGTAAATCACCTACAGAACAATAACTGTCCTATTATTAAAGGACTGACCGTAAATCACCTACAGAACAATCACTGTCCTATTATTAAAGGACTGACCGTAAATCAGCTACTGAACAATCACTGTCCTATTATTAAAGGACTGACTGTAAATCACCGACAGAACAATCCCTGTCCAATTATTAAAGGACTGACCGTAAATAACCTTCAGAACAATCACTGTCCAATTATTAAAGGACTGACCGTAAATCACCGAGAGAACAATCACTGTCCAATTATTCAAGGACTGACCGTAAATCACCTAGAGAACAATCACTGTCCATTTATTAAAGGACTGACCGTAAATCACCTGCAGAACAATCACTATCCAATTATTGAAGGACTGACCGTAAATCACCGACAGAACAATCACTGTCCTATTATTGAAGGACTGACCGTGAATCATCTACAGAACAATCACTGTCCAATTATTAAAGGACTGACGATAAATCCCCGACAGAACAATCACTGTCCAATTATTAAAGGACTGACCATAAATCCCCGACAGAACAATCACTGTGCTATTATTGAAGGACTGACCGTAAATCATCTACAGAACAATCACTATCCAATTATTAAAGGACTGTCCGTAAATCACCTACAGAACAATCACTGTCCACTTATTAAATGACTGTCCGTAAATCACCTACAGAACAATCACTGTCCAATTATTAAAGGACTGTCCCTAAGTCACCTGCAGAACAATCACTGTCCAATTATTAAAGGACTGACCGTAAATCACCTACAGAACAATCACTGTCCAATTATTAAAGGACTGACCGTGAATCACCGAGAGAACAATCACTGTCCCATTATTAAAGGACTGACCGTGAATCACCGACAGAACAATCACTGTCCAATTATTAAAGGACTGACCGTAAATCACCTACACAACGATCACAGTCCAATTATTAAAGGTCTAACCGTGAATCACCGAGTGAACAATCACTGTCCAATTATTAAAGGACTGACCGTGAATCACTGACAGAACAATCACGGTCCAATTATTAAAGGACTGACCATAAATCCCCGACAGAACAATCACTGTGCTATTATTGAAGGACTGACCCTAAATCACCGACAGAACAATCACTGTCCTATTATTGAAGGACTGACCGTAAATCATCTCCAGAACAGTCACTGTCCAATTATTAAATGACTGACCATAAATTCCCGACAGAACAATCACTGTCCAATTATTAAAGGACTGACCATAAATCCCCGACAGAACAATCACTGTGCTATTATTGAAGGACTGAACGGAAATCATCTACAGAACAATCACTGTCCTATTATTAAAGGACTGACCGTAAATCACCTACAGAACAATAACTATCCAATTATTAAAGGACTGACCGTAAATCACCTCCAGAACAATCACTGTCCAATTATTAAAGGACTGACCATAAATCCCCGACAGAACAATCACTGTCCAATTATTAAAGGACTGACCATAAATCCCCGACAGAACAATCACTGTCCAATTATTAAAGGACTGACCATAAATCCCCGACAGAACAATCACTGTGCTATTATTGAAGGACTGACCGGAAATGATCTACAGAACAATCACTGTCCAATTATTAAAGTACTGACCATAAATCCCCGACAGAACAATCACTGTGCTATTATTGAAGGACTGACCGGAAATCATCTGCAGAACAATCACTGTCCAATTATTGAAGGACTGACCATAAATCCCCGACAGAACAATCATAGTACAATTATTAAAGGACTGACCATAAATCCCCGACAGAACAATCACTGTGCTATTATTGAAGGACTGACCGGAAATCATCTACAGAACAATCACTATCCAATTATTAAAGGACTGACCGTAAATCACCTGCAGAACAATCACTATCCAATTATTAAAGGACTGACCGTAAATCACCTCCGGAACAATCACTGTCCAATTATTAAAGGACTGACCGTAAATCACCGACAGAACAATCACTGTCCTATTATTAAAGGACTGACCGTAAATCACCTACAGAACAATCACTATCCAATTATTAAAGGACTGACCGTAAATCACCTGCAGAACAATCACTGTCCAATTCTTAAAGGACTGACCATAAATCACCGACAGAACAATCACTGTCCTATTATTAAAGGACTGACCGTAAATCACCTACAGAACAATCACTCTCCAATTATTAAAGGACTGACCATAAATCACCGACAGAACAATCACTGTCCTATTTTTAAAGGACTGACCGTAAATCAGCTACAGAACAATCACTATCCAATTATTAAAGGACTGACCGTAAATCACCGACAGAACAATCACTGTCCAATTATTAAAGGACTGACCGTAAATCACCTACAGAACAATCACTGACCAATTATTAAAGGACTGACCGTAAATCACCGACAGAACAATCACTGTCCAATTATTAAAGGACTGACCGTAAATCACCTACAGAACAATCACTGTCCAATTATTAAAGGACTGACCGTAAATCACCTACAGAACAATCACAATCCAATTATTAAAGGACTGTCCGTGAATCACCGAGAGAACAATCACTGTCCAATTATGAAAGGACTGACCGTGAATCAGCGACAGAAAAATCACTGTCCTATTATAAAAGGACTGACCGTAAATCACCTACAGAACAATCACTGTCCAATTATTAAAGGACTGACCGTAAATCACCGACAGAACAATCACTGTCCAATTATTAAAGGACTGACCATAAATTACCGACAGAACAATCACTATCCAATTATTAATGGACTGACCGGAAATCATCGACAGAGCAATCACTGTCCTATTATTAAAGGAGTGACCATAAATTACCGACAGAACAATCACTATCCAATTATTAAAGGACTGACCGTAAATCATCGACAGAACAATCACTGTCCAATTATTAAAGGACTGACCGTAAATCATCTACAGAACAATCACTGTCCAATTATTGAAGGACTGACCATAAATCACCTACAGAACAATCACTGTCCAATTATTAAAGGACTGACCATAAATCATCTACAGAACAATCACTGTCCAATTATTAAAGGAGTGACCGTAAATCACCTACAGAACAATCACTGTCCAATTATTAAAGGACTGACCATAAATCATCTACAGAACAATCACTGTCCAATTATTAAAGGAGTGACCGTAAATCACCGACAGAACAATCACTGTCCAATTATTAAAGGACTGACCATACATCATCTACAGAACAATCACTGTCCAATTATTAAAGGACTGACCATAAATCACCTACAGAACAATCATTGTCCTATTATTCAAGGACTGACCATAATTCATCTACAGAACAATCACTGTCCAATTATTAAAGGAGTGACCGTAAATCACCTACAGAACAATCACTGTCCAATTATTAAAGGAGTGACCATAAATCATCTACAGAACAATCACTGTCCAATTATTAAAGGACTGACCATAAATCACCTACAGAACAATCACTGTCCAATTATTAAAGGACTGACCATAAATCATCTACAGAACAATCACTGTCCAATTATTAAAGGAGTGACCGTAAATCACCTACAGAACAATCACTGTCCAATTATTAAAGGAGTGACCGTAAATCACCTCCAGAACAATCACTGTCCAATTATTAAAGGACTGACCGTAAATCGCCGACAGAACAATCACTGTCCAATTATTAAAGGACTGACCGTAAATCGCCGACAGAACATTCACTGTCCTGTTATTAAAGGACTGACCGTAAATCACCGACAGAACAATCACTGTCCAATTATTAAAGGACTGACCATAAATCAACTACAGTACAATCACTGTCCTATTATTAATGGACTGACCGTACATCCCCGACAGAACAATCACTGTCCAATTATTAAAAGACTGACCATAAATCACCTACAGAACAATCACTGTCCAATTATTAAAGCACTGACCGTAAGTCACCTACAGAACAATCACTGTCCAATTATTAAAGGACTGACCGTGAATCACCGAGAGAACAATCACTGTCCCATTATTAAAGGACTGACCGTGAATCACCGACAGAACAATCACTGTCCAATTATTAAAGGACTGACCGTAAATCACCTACACAACGATCACAGTCCAATTATTAAAGGTCTAACCGTGAATCACCGAGAGAACAATCACTGTCCAATTATTAAAGGACTGACCGTGAATCACCGACAGAACAATCACGGTCCAATTATTAAAGGACTGTCCATAAATCCCAGACAGAACAATCACTGTGCTATTATTGAAGGACTGACCCTAAATCACCGACAGAACAATCACTGTCCTATTATTGAAGGACTGACCGTAAATCATCTGCAGAACAATCACTGTCCAATTATTAAAGGACTGACCATAAATTCCCGACAGAACAATCACTATCCAATTATTAAAGGACTGACCATAAATCCCCGACAGAACAATCACTGTGCTATTATTGAAGGACTGTCCGGAAATCATCTACAGAACAATCACTGTCCTATTATTAAAGGACTGACCATAAATCCCCGACAGAACAATCACTGTCCAATTATTAAAGGACTGACCATAAATCCCCGACAGAACAATCACTGTCTAATTATTAAAGGACTGACCATAAATCCCCGACAGAACAATCACTGTGCTATTATTGAAGGACTGACCGGAAATGATCTACAGAACAATCACTGTCCAATTATTGAAGGACTGACCATAAATCCCCGACAGAACAATCACAGTCCAATTATTAAAGGACTGACCATAAATCCCCGACAGAACAATCACTGTGCTATTATTGAAGGACTGACCGGAAATCATCTACAGAACAATCACTATCCAATTATTAAAGGACTGACCATAAATCCCCGACAGAAGAATCACTGTGCTATTATTGAAGGACTGACGGGAAATTATCTGCAGAACAATCACTGTCCAATTATTGAAGGACTGACCATAAATCCCCGACAGAACAATCACAGTCCTATTATTAAAGGACTGACCATAAATCCCCGACAGAACAATCACTGTGCTATTATTGAAGGACTGACCGGAAATCATCTACAGAACAATCACTATCCAATTATTAAAGGACTGACCGTAAATCACCTACAGAACAATCACTATCCAATTATTAAAGGACTGACCGTAAATCACCTCCGGAACAATCACTGTCCAATTATTAAAGGACTGACCGTAAATCAGCTACAGAACAATCACTGTCCAATTATTAAAGGACTGACCATAAATCACAGACAGAACAATCACTGTCCAATTATTAAAGGACTGACCATAAATCACCGACAGAACAATCACTGTCCAATTATTAAAGTACTGACCATAAATCACCGACAGAACAATCACTGTCCTATTATTAAAGGACTGACCGTAAATCACCTACAGAACAATCACTATCCAATTATTAAAGGACTGACCGTAAATCACCTGCAGAACAATCATTGTCCAATTATTAAAGACCTGACCATAAATCACCGACAGAACAATCACTATCCAATTATTAAAGGACTGACCGTAAATCACCGACAGAACAATCACTGTCCTATTTTTAAAGGACTGACCGTAAATCAGCTACAGAACAATCACTATCCAATTATTAAAGGACTGACCGTAAATCACCGACAGAACAATCACTGTCCAATTATTAAAGGACTGACCGTAAATCACCTACAGAACAATCACTGTCCAATTATGAAAGGACTGACCGTAAATCACCGACAGAACAATCACTGTCCAATTATTAAAGGACTGACCGTAAATCACCTTCAGAACAATCACTGTCCAATTATTAAAGGACCGTCCGTGAATCACCGAGAGAACAATCACTGTCCAATTATGAAAGGACTGACCGTGAATCAGCGACAGAAAAATCACTGTCCTATTATAAAAGGACTGACCGTAAATCACCTACAGAACAATCACTGTCCAATTATTAAAGCACTGACTGTAAATCACCTACAGAACAATCACTGTCCAATTATTAAAGGACTGACCATAAATTACCGACAGAACATTCACTATCCAATTATTAATGGACTGACCGTAAATCATCGACAGAGCAATCACTGTCCTATTATTAAAGGAGAGACCATAAATTACCGACAGAACAATCACTATCCAATTATTAAAGGACTGACCATAAATCATCGACAGAACAATCACTGTCCAATTATTAAAGGACTGACCGTAAATCATCTACAGAACAATCACTGTCCAATTATTGAAGGACTGACCATAAATCACCTACAGAACAATCACTGTCCAATTATTAAAGGACTGACCATAAATCATCTACAGAACAATCACTGTCCAATTATTAAAGGAGTGACCGTAAATCACCTACAGAACAATCACTGTCCAATTATTAAAGGACTGACCATAAATCATCTACAGAACAATCACTGTCCAATTATTAAAGGAGTGACCGTAAATCACCGACAGAACAATCACTGTCCAATTATTAAAGGACTGACCATAAATCATCTACAGAACAATCACTGTCCAATTATTAAAGGATAGACCATAAATCACCTACAGAACAATCATTGTCCTATTATTCAAGGACTGACCATAAATCATCTACAGAACAATCGCTGTCCAATTATTAAAGGAGTGACCGTAAATCACCTACAGAACAATCACTGTCCAATTATTAAAGGAGTGACCATAAATCATCTACAGAACAATCACTGTACAATTATTAAAGGACTGACCATAAATCACCTACAGAACAATCACTGTCCAATTATTAAAGGACTGACCATAAATCATCTACAGAACAATCACTGTCCAATTATTAAAGGAGTGACCGTAAATCACCTACAGAACAATCACTGTCCAATTATTAAAGGAGTGACCGTAAATCACCGCCAGAACAATCACTGTCCAATTATTAAAGGACTGACCGTAAATCGCCGACAGAACAATCACTGTCCAATTATTAAAGGACTGACCGTAAATCTCCGACAGAACATTCACTGTCCTATTATTAAAGGACTGACCGTAAATCACCGACAGAACAATCACTGTCCAATTATGAAAGGACTGACCATAAATCAACTACAGTACAATCACTGTCCTATTATTAAAGGACTGACGTAAATCCCCGACAGAACAATCACTGTCCAATTATTAAAAGACTGACCATAAATCACCTACAGAACAATCACTGTCCAATTATTAAAGCACTGACCGTAAGTCACCTACAGAACAATCACTGTCCAATTATTAAAGGACTGATCATAAATCACCAACAGAACAATCACTGTCCAATAATTAAAGGACTGACCGTAAATCGCCGACAGAACAATCACTGTCCAATTATTAAAGGACTGACCGTAAATCACCTACAGAACAATTACTGTCCAATTATTAAAGGACTGACCATAAATCACCTACAGAACAATCACTGTTAAATTATTAAAGGACTGACCGTAAATCACCTACAGAACAATCACTGTCCAATTGTCAAAGGACTGACCATAAATCACCTACAGAACAATCACTGTCCAATTGTCAAAGG
The DNA here is from genome assembly GCF_036365525.1 of Heterodontus francisci. Taxonomy (NCBI): domain Eukaryota; kingdom Metazoa; phylum Chordata; class Chondrichthyes; order Heterodontiformes; family Heterodontidae; genus Heterodontus; species Heterodontus francisci. The sequence continues at coordinate 1,783,542 of NW_027141007.1, forward strand.
ACTGACTGTAAATCACCTACAGAACAATTACTGTCCAATTATTAAAGGACTGACCGTAAATCACCTACAGAACAATTACTGTCCAATTATTAAAGGACTGACCATAAATCACCTACAGAACAATCACTGTCCAATTGTCAAAGGACAGACTGTAAATCACCTACAGAACAATTACTGTCCAATTATTAAAGGACTGACCGTAAATCGCCGACAGAACAATCACTGTCGTTTTCTTAAAGGGCTGACCATGAATCACCTCCAGAACAATCACTGTCCAATTATTAAAGGACTGACCATAAATCACCGACAGAACAATCACTGTCCTATAATTAAAGGACTGACCGTAAATCACCTACAGAACAATCACTATCCAATTATTAAAGGACTGACCATAAATCACCGACAGAACAATCACTGTCCTATTTTTAAAGGACTGACCGTAAATCAGCTACAGAACAATCACTATCCAATTATTAAAGGACTGACCGTAAATCACCGACAGAACAATCACTGTCCAATTATTAAAGGACTGACCGTAAATCACCTACAGAACAATCACTGTCCAATTATTAAAGGACTGACCGTAAATCACCGACAGAACAATCACTGTCCAATTATTAAACGACTGACCGTAAATCACAGAGAGAACAATTACTGTTCAATTATTAAAGGACTGACCGTAAATCACCGACAGAACAATCACTGTCCAATTATTAAAGGACTGACCGTAAATCACCTTCAGAACAGTCACTGTCCAATTATTAAAGGACTGTCCGTGAATCACCGAGAGAACAATCACTGTCCAATTATGAAAGGACTGACCGTGAATCAGCGACAGGAAAATCACTGTCCTATTATAAAAGGACTGACCATAAATTACCGACAGAACAATCACGGTCCAATTATTAAAGGAATGACCATAAATCACCGACAGAACAATCACTATCCAATTATTAAAGGACTGACCGTAAATCACCGACAGAACAATCACTGTCCGATTATTAAAGGACTGACCGTAAATCACCTACAGAACAATCACTGTCCAATTATTAAAGGACTGACCGTAAATCACCTACAGAACAATCACTGTCCAATTGTCAAAGGGCTGACCATAAATCACCTACAGAACAATCACTGTCCAATTGTCAAAGGACTGACTGTAAATCACCTACAGAACAATTACTGTCCAATTTTTAAAGGACTGACCGTAAATCACCTACAGAACAATTACTGTCCAATTATTAAAGGACTGACCATAAATCACCTACAGAACAATCACTGTCCAATTGTCAAAGGACTGACTGTAAATCACCTACAGAACAATTACTGTCCAATTATTAAAGGACTGACCGTAAATCGCCGACAGAACAATCACTGTCCTTTTCTTAAAGGGCTGACCATAAATCACCTCCAGAACAATCACTGTCCAATTATTAAAGGACTGACCATAAATCACCGACAGAACAATCACTGTCCTATAATTAAAGGACTGACCGTAAATCGCCTACAGAACAATCACTATCCAATTATTAAAGGACTGACCATAAATCACCGACAGAACAATCACTGTCCTATTTTTAAAGGACTGACCGTAAATCAGCTACAGAACAATCACTATCCAATTATTAAAGGACTGACCGTAAATCACCGACAGAACAATCACTGTCCAATTATTAAAGGACTGACCGTAAATCACCTACAGAACAATCACTGTCCAATTATTAAAGGACTGACCGTAAATCACCGACAGAACAATCACTGTCCAATTATTAAACGACTGACCGTAAATCACAGAGAGAACAATTACTGTTCAATTATTAAAGGACTGAACGTAAATCACCGACAGAACAATCACTGTCCAATTATTAAAGGACTGTCCGTGAATCACCGAGAGAACAATCACTGTCCAATTATGAAAGGACTGACCGTGAATCAGCGACAGGAAAATCACTGTCCTATTCTAAAAGGACTGACCATAAATTACCGACAGAACAATCACGGTCCAATTATTAAAGGAATGACCATAAATCACCGACAGAACAATCACTATCCAATTATTAAAGGACTGACCGTAAATCACCGACAGAACAATCACTGTCCGATTAATAAAGGACTGACCGTAAATCACCTACAGAACAATCACTGTCCAATTATTAAAGGACTGACCGTAAATCACCTCCAGAACAATCACTGTCTAATTATTAAAGAACTGATAGTAAATCGCCGACAGAACCATCACTGCCCTATTATTAAAGGACTGACCATAAATCACCGACAGAACAATCACTGTCCAATTATTAAAGGACTGACCATAAATCACCGACAGAACAATCACTGTCCAATTATTAAAGGACTGACCATAAATTACCTACAGAACAATCACGGTCCAAATATTAAAGGACTGACCATAAATGACCTACAGAACAATCAGTTTCCTATTGTTAAAGGACTGACCATAAATTACCTAAAGAATAATCACGGTCCAATTATTAAAGACTGACCATAAATCACCGACAGAATAATCACTATCCAATTATTAAAGGACTGACCATAAATAACCGACAGAACAATCACTGTCCTATTATTAAAGGACTGACCGTAAATCACCTACAGAACAATCACTGTCCTATTATTAAAGGACTGACCGTAAATCACCTACAGAACAATCACTGTCCAATTATTAAAGGAATGACCGTAAATCACCGACAGAACAATCTCTGTCCTATTATTAAAGGACTGACCGTAAATCACCTACAGAACAATCACTGTCCAATTATTAAAGGACTGACCATAAATCACCTCCAGAACAATCACTGTCCAATTATTAAAGGACTGACCGTAAATCGCCGACAGAACAATCACTGTCCTATTATTAAAGGACTGACCATAAATCATCTACAGAACAATCACTGTCCAATTATTAAAGGAATGACCGTAAATCACCTACAGAACAATCACTGTCCAATTATTAAAGGACTGACAGTAAATCACCTGCAGAACAATCACTGTCCTATTATTAAATGAGTGACCAGAAGTCACCTACAGAACAATCACTGTCCAATTATTAAAGGACTGACCGTAAATCACCGACAGAGCAATCACAGTCCTATTATTAAAGGACTGACCGTAAATCACCTCCAGAACAATCACTGTCCAATTATTAAAGGACTGACCGTAAATCGCCGACAGAACAATCACTGTCCAATTATTAGAGGACTGACCGTAAATCACCGACAGAACAATCACTGTCCAATTATTAAAGGACTGACCATAAATCAACTACAGTACAATCACTGTCCTATTATTAAAGGACTGACCGTAAATCCCTGACAGAACAATCACTGTCCAATTATTAAAGGACTGACCATAAATCACCTACAGAACAATCACTGTCCCATTATTAAAGCACTGACCGTAAGTCACATACAGAACAATCACTGTCCAATTATTAAAGGACTGACCATAAATCACCAACAGAACAATCACTGTCCAATAATTAAAGGACTGACCGTAAATCGCCGACAGAACAATCACTGTCCTATTATTAAAGGACTGACCATAAATAACCTACAGAACAATTACTGTCCAATTATTAAAGGACTGACCATAAATCACCTACAGAACAATCACTGTCCAATTGTCAAAGGACTGACTGTAAATCACATACAGAACAATTACTGTCCAATTATTAAAGGACTGACCGTAAATCGCCGACAGAACAATCACTGTCCAATTACTAAAGGACTGACCGTAAATCACCGACAGAGCAATCACTGTCCTATTATTAAAGGACTGACCATAAATCACCTCCAGAACAATTACTGTCCAATTATTAAAGGACTGACCGTAAATCGCCGACAGAACAATCACTGTCCTTTTATTAAAGGACTGACCATAAATCACCTCCAGAACAATTACTGTCCAATTATTAAAGGACTGACCGTAAATCGCAGACAGAACAATCACTGTGATTTTATTAAAGGACTGACCATAAATCACCTACAGAACAATCACTGTCCAATTATGAAAGGATTGACCATAAATCACCTGCAGAACAATCACTGTCCAATTATTAAAGGACTGACCGTAAGTCACCTACAGAACAATCACTGCCCTATTATTAAAGGACTGACCGTAAATCACCGACAGAACAATCACTGTCCTATTATTAAAGGACTGACCGTAAATCACCTACAGAACAATCACTGTCCAATTATTAAAGGACTGACCGTAAATCACCTACAGAACAATCACTGTCCAATTATTAAAGGACTGACCGTAAATCACCTACAGAACAATCACTGCCCTATTATTAAAGGACTGACCGTAAATCACCGACAGAACAATCACTGTCCTATTATTAAAGGACTGACCGTAAATCACCGACAGAACAATCACTGTCCAATTATTAAAGGACTGACAGTAAATCACCGACAGAACAATCACTGTCCAATTATTAAAGCACTGAAAGTAAATCACCTTCAGAACAATCACTGTCCAATTATTAAAGGACTGACCGTAAATCACCTAGAGAACAATCACTGTCCAATTATTAAAGGCCTGACCGTGAATCAACGACAGAACAATCACTGTCCTATTATTAAAGGACTGACCATAAATAATCGACAGAAGAATCACTGTCCTATTATTAAAGGACTGACCGTAAATCACCTACAGAACAATCACTGTCCAATTATTAAAATACTGACCGTAAATCACCTACAGAACAATCACTGTCCAATTATTAAAGGACTGACTGTAAATCACCTGCAGAACAATCACTGTCCAATTATTAAAGGACTGACCGTAAATCACCTACAGAACAATCACTATCCAATTATTAAAGGACTGACCATAAATCACCTACAGAACAATCACTGGCCAATTATTAAAGGAGTGACCATAAATCACCTACAGAACAATCACTGTCCAATTTTTCAAGGACTGACCGTAAATCACCTCCAGAACAATCACTGTCCAATTATTAAAGGACTGACCGTAAATCACCGACAGAACAATCACTGTCCAATTATTAAAGGACTGAGCATAAATCACCTACAGAACAATCACTGTCCAATTATTAAAGGACTGACCGTAAATCATCGACAGAACAATCACTGTCCAATTATTAAAGGACTGACCGTAAATCACCTACAGAAAAATCACTGTCCTATTATTAAAGGACTGACCGTAAATCACCGACAGAACAATCACTGTCCAATTATTAAAGGACTGACCGTAAATCACCTTCAGAACAATCAATGTCCAATTATTAAATGACTGACCATAAATCACCTGCAGAACAATCACTGTCCAATTATTAAATCACTGACCGTAAATCACCCACAGAACAATCACTGTCCAGTTAGTAAAGGACTGACCATAAATCACCTGCAGAACAATCACTGTCCAATTATTACAGGACTGACCGTAAATCACCTTCAGAACAATCAATGTCCAATTATTAAAGGACTGACCATAAATCACCTACAGAACAATCACTGTCCAATTATTAAAGCACTGACCGTAAATCACCGACAGAACAATCACTGTCCAGTTATTAAAGGACTGACCGTAAATCACCTACAGAAAAATCACTTTCCTATTATTAAAGGACTGACCGTAAATCACCGACAGAACAATCACTGTCCAATTACTAAAGGACTGACCGTAAATCACCTACAGAACAATCACTGTCCAATTATTAAAGGACTGACCGTAAATCACCTACAGAACAATCACTGTCCAATTATTAAAGAACTGACCGTAAATCACCTACAGAACAATCACTGTCCAGTTATTAAAGGACTGACCATAAATCACCTTCAGAACAATCAATGTTCAATTATTAAGGGACTGACCATAAATCACCTACAGAACAATCACTGTCCAATTATTAAAGCACTGACGGTAAATCACCTACAGAACAATCACTGTCCAGTTATGAAAGGACTGACCATAAATCACCTGCATAACAATCACTGTCCAATTATAAAAGGACTGACCGTAAATCACCGACAGAGCAATCACTGTCCTATTATTAAAGGACTGATCGTAAATCACCTACAGAACAATCACTGTCCAATTATTAAAGGACTGACCGTAAATCACCTACAGAACAATCACTGTCCTATTATTAAAGGACTGACCGTAAATCACCGACAGAGCAATCACTGTCCTATTATTAAAGGACTGATCGTAAATCACCTACAGAACAATCACTGTCCAATTATTAAAGGACTGACCGTAAATCACCTACAGAACAATCACTGTCCTATTATTAAAGGACTGACCGTAAATAACAGACAGAACAATCACTGTCCAATTATTAAAGGACTGACCGTAAATCACCTACAGAACAATCACTGTCCAATTATTAAAGGACTGACCGTAAATCACCTACTGAACAATCACTGTCCAATTATTCAAGGACAGCATGTAAATCACCGACAGAACAATCACTGTCCAATTATTAAAGGACTGACCGTAAATCACCGACAGAACAATCACTGTCCAATTATTAAAGGACTGACCGTAAATCACCTTCAGAACAATCACTGTCCAATTATTAAAGGACTGACCGTAAATCACCTACAGAACAATCACTGTCCAATTATTAAAGCACTGACCGTAAATCACCTACAGAACAATCACTGTCAAATTATTACAGGACTGACCATAAATCTCCGGCAGAACAATCACTGTCCAATTATTAAAGGACTGTCCGTAAATCACCGACAGAACAATCACTATCCAATTATTAAAGGACTGACCGGAAATCAGCTTCAGAACAATCACTGTCCAATTATTAAAGGACTGACCGTAAATCACCTCCAGAACAATCACTGTCCAATTATTAAAGGAATGACCGTAAATCACCGACAGGACAATCACTGTCCTCTTATTAAAGGACTGACCGTAAATCACCTACAGAACAATCACTGTCCAATTATTAAAGGACTGACCTTAAATCACCTACAGAACAATCACTGTCCAATTATTAAAGGACTGACCGTGAATAACCGACAGAACAATCACTGTCCAATTATTAAAGGACTGACCATAGATCACCTACAGAACAATCACTGTCCAATTACTAAAGGACTGACCGTAAATCACCTACAGAACAATCACTGTCCAATTATTAAAGGACTGACCGTAAATCACCTACAGAACAATCACTGTCCAATTATTAAAGAACTGACCGTAAATCACCTACAGAACAATCACTGTCCAGTTATTAAAGGACTGACCATAAATCACCTTCAGAACAATCAATGTTCAATTATTAAGGGACTGACCATAAATCACCTACAGAACAATCACTGTCCAATTATTAAAGCACTGACGGTAAATCACCTACAGAACAATCACTGTCCAGTTATTAAAGGACTGACCATAAATCACCTGCATAACAATCACTGTCCAATTATAAAAGGACTGACCGTAAATCACCGACAGAGCAATCACTGTCCTATTATTAAAGGACTGATCGTAAATCACCTACAGAACAATCACTGTCCAATTATTAAAGGACTGACCGTAAATCACCTACAGAACAATCACTGTCCTATTATTAAAGGACTGACCATAAATCACCGACAGAGCAATCACTGTCCTATTATTAAAGGACTGATCGTAAATCACCTACAGAACAATCACTGTCCAATTATTAAAGGACTGACCGTAAATCACCTACAGAACAATCACTGTCCTATTATTAAAGGACTGACCGTAAATAACAGACAGAACAATCACTGTCCAATTATTAAAGGACTGACCGTAAATCACCTACAGAACAATCACTGTCCAATTATTAAAGGACTGACCGTAAATCACCTACTGAACAATCACTGTCCAATTATTCAAGGACAGCATGTAAATCACCGACAGAACAATCACTGTCCAATTATTAAAGGACTGACCGTAAATCACCGACAGAACAATCACTGTCCAATTATTAAAGGACTGACCGTAAATCACCTTCAGAACAATCACTGTCCAATTATTAAAGGACTGACCGTAAATCACCTACAGAACAATCACTGTCCAATTATTAAAGCACTGACCGTAAATCACCTACAGAACAATCACTGTCAAATTATTACAGGACTGACCATAAATCACCGGCAGAACAATCACTGTCCAATTATTAAAGGACTGTCCGTAAATCACCGACAGAACAATCACTATCCAATTATTAAAGGACTGACCGGAAATCAGCTTCAGAACAATCACTGTCCAATTATTAAAGGACTGACCGTAAATCACCTACAGAACAATCACTGTCCAATTATTAAAGGAATGACCGTAAATCACCGACAGGACAATCACTGTCCTCTTATTAAAGGACTGACCGTAAATCACCTACAGAACAATCACTGTCCAATTATTAAAGGACTGACCTTAAATCACCTACAGAACAATCACTGTCCAATTATTAAAGGACTGACCGTGAATAACCGACAGAACAATCACTGTCCAATTATTAAAGGACTGACCATAGATCACCTACAGAACAATCACTGTCCAATTATTAAAGGACTGACCGTAAATCACCTACAGAACAATCACTGTCCAATTATTAAAGGACTGACCGTAAATCACCTACAGAACAATCACTATCCAATTATTAAAGGACTGACCGTAAATCACCTACAGAACAATCACTGTCCAATTATACAAGGACTGACCATAAATCACCTACAGAACAATCACTATCCAATTAATAAAGGACTGACCGTGAGTCACCTACAGAACAATCACTGTCCAATTATTAAAGGACTGACCTTCAATCACCTACAGAACAATCACTGTCCAATTATTAAAGGACTGACCGTGAGTCACCTACAGAACAATCACTGTCCAATTATTAAAGGACGGACCATAAATCACCTACAGAACAATCACTATCCAATTAATAAAGGACTGACCATAAATCACCTACAGAACAATCACTGTCCAATTATTAAAGGACTGACCGTAAATCACCTACAGAACAATCACTGAACAATTATTAAAGGACTGACCATAAACCCCCGACAGAACAATCACAGTCCTATTATTAAAGGAATGACCATAAATCACCTACAGAACAATAACTGTACAATTATTAAAGGACTGACCGTAAATCACCGACAGAACAATCACTGACCAATTATTAAAGGACTGACCGTAAATCACCGACAGAACAATCACTGACCAATTATTAAAGGACTGACCATAGATCACCTACAGAACAATCACTGTCCAATTATTAAAGGACTGACCGTAAATCACCTACAGAACAATCACTGTCCAATTATTAAAGGACTGACCGTAAATCACCTACAGAACAATCACTATCCAATTATTAAAGGACTGACCGTAAATCACCTACAGAACAATCACTGTCCAATTATACAAGGACTGACCATAAATCACCTACAGAACAATCACTATCCAATTAATAAAGGACTGACCGTGAGTCACCTACAGAACAATCACTGTCCAATTATTAAAGGACTGACCTTAAATCACCTACAGAACAATCACTGTCCAATTATTAAAGGACTGACCGTGAGTCACCTACAGAACAATCACTGTCCAATTATTAAAGGACGGACCATAAATCACCTACAGAACAATCACTATCCAATTAATAAAGGACTGACCATAAATCACCTACAGAACAATCACTGTCCAATTATTAAAGGACTGACCGTAAATCACCTCCAGAACAATCACTGAACAATTATTAAAGGACCGACCATAAACCCCCTACAGAACAATCACAGTCCTATTATTAAAGGAATGACCATAAATCACCTACAGAACAATAACTGTACAATTATTAAAGGACTGACCGTAAATCACCGACAGAACAATCACTGACCAATTATTAAAGGACTGACCGTAAATCACCGACAGAACAATCACTGACCAATTATTAAAGGACTGACCATAAATCACCGACAGAACAATCACTGTCCAATTATTAAAGGACTGACCATAAATCACCTACAGAAAAATCACTGTTCTATTATTAAAGGACTGACCGTGAATTACCGGCAGAACAATCACTGTCCAATTATTAAAGGACTGACCGTAAATCAACGACAGAGCATTCACTGTCCTATTATTAAAGAACTGACCGTAAATCATCTACAGAACAATCACTGTCCAATTATTAAAGGACTGACCGTAAATCACCTGAAGAACAATCACTGTCCAAATATTAAAGGACTTACCATAAATCACCTACAGAGCAATCACTGTCCAATTATTAAAGGACTGACCATAAATCACCGACAGAACAATCTCTGTCCTATTATTAATGTACTGACCATAAATTACCTACAGAACAATCACGGTCCAATTATTGAAGGACTGACCATAAATCACCTACAAAACAATCACTGTCCAATTATTAAAGGACTGACCATAAATCACCTACAGAACAATCACTGTCCAATTATAAAAGGACTGACCGTGAATCAACGACAGAACAATCACTATACAATTATTAAAGGACTGACTATAAATCACCGACAGAGCAATCACTTTCCTGTTATTAAAGGACTGACCATAAATCACCAACAGAACAATCACTATCCAATTATTAAAGGACTGAACATAAATCACCTACAGAACAATCACTGACCAATTATTAAAGGACTGACCGTTAATCACCTACAGAACAATCACTGACCAATTATTAAAGGACTGACCATAAATGACCTACAGAACAATCACTGTCCTATTATTAAAGGACTGACCATAAATCACCTACAGAATAATCACTGTCCAATTATTAAAGGACTGAGCGTAAATCACCGACAGAACAATCACTGTCCAATTATTAAAGGACTGACCGTAAATCACCTACAGAACAATCACTGACCAATTATTAAAGGACTGACCATAAATGACCTACAGAACAATCACTGTCCTATTATTAAAGGACTGACCATAAATCACCTACAGAATAATCACTGTCCAATTATTAAAGGACTGAGCGTAAATCACCGACAGAACAATCACTGTCCAATTATTAAAGGACTGACCGTAAATCACCGACAGAACAATCACTGACCAATTATTAAAGGACTGACCATAAATCACCTACAGAACAATCATAGTCCTATTATTAAAGGACTGACCATAAATCACCTACAGAACAATCACTGTCCAATTATTAAAGGACTGACCATAAATCACCTGCAGAACAATCACTGTTCTATTATTAAAGGACTGACCACAAATCACCTACAGAACAATCACTGTCCAATTATTAAAGGACTGGCCGTTAATCACCGACAGAACAATCACTGTCCAATTATTAAAGGACTGACCGTAAATCACCGACAGAGCAATCACTGTCTTATTATTAAAGGACTGACCGTAAATCACCTACAGAACAATCACTGTCCAATTATTAAAGGACTGACCGTAAATCACCGACAGAACAATCACTGTCCAATTATTAAAGGTCTGACCGTAAATCACCTGCAGAACAATCACTGTCCAATTATTGAAGGACTGACCGTAAATCACCTACAGAACAATCACTGTCCAATTATTAAAGGACTGACCAGATATCACCTTCAGAACAATCACTGTCCAAATATTAAAGGACTGTCCGTAAATCACCGACAGAACAATCACTCTCCAATTATTAAAGGACTGACCATAAATCACCTACAGAGCAATCACTGTCCAATTATTAAAGGACTGACCATAAATCGCCGACAGAAAAATCTCTGTCCTATTATTAAAGGACTGACCATAAATTACCGACAGAACAATCACGGTCCAATTATTGAAGGACTGACCATAAATCACCTACAAAACAATCATTGTCCAATTATTAAAGGACTGACCAGAAATCACCTACAGAACAATCACTGTCCAATTATAAAAGGACAAACCGTGAATCACCGACAGAACAATCACTGTCCAATTATTAAAGGACTGACCGTAAATCACCGACAGAACAATCACTATCCAATTATTAAAGAACTGAACATAAATCACCGACAGAACAATCACTGACCAATTATAAAAGGACTGACCATAAATCACCTACAGAACAATCACTGTCCAATTATTAAAGGACTGACCATAAATCACCTACAGAACAATCACTGTACTATTATTAAAGGACTGAACATAAATCACCGACAGAACAATCACTGTCCATTTATTAAAGGACTGACCGTAAATCACCTACAGAACAATCACTGTCCAATTATTAAAGGACTGACCATAAATCACCTACAGAACAATCACTGTCCAATTATTAAAGACTGACCATAAGTCACCGACAGAACAATCGCTGTCCAATTATTAAAGGACTGACCGTAAATCACCTACAGAACAATCACTGTCCAATTATTAAAGGACTGACCATAAATGACCTCCGGAACAATCACTGTCCTATTATTAAAGGACTGACCATAAATCACCTACAGAACAATCACAGTCCTATTATTAAAGAACTGAGCGTAAATTACCGACAGAACAATCACTCTCCAATTATTAAAGGACTGACCGTAAATCACCGACAGAACAATCACTATCCAATTATTAAAGGAATGAACATAAATCACAGACAGAGCAATCACTGACCAATTATAAAAGGACTGACCATAAATCACCTACAGAACAATCACTGTCCAATTATTAAAGGACTGACCATAAATCACCTACAGAACAATCACTGTCCTATTATTAAAGGACTGAACATAAATCACCGACAGAACAATCACTGTCCATTTCTTAAAGGACTGACCGTAAATCACCTACAGAACAATCACTGTCCAATTATTAAAGGACTGACCATAAATCACCTACAGAACAATCACTGTCCAATTATTAAAGACTGACCATAAGTCACCGACAGAACAATCACTGTCCAATTATTAAAGGACTGACCGTAAATCACCTACAGAACAATCACTGTCCAATTATTAAAGGACTGACCATAAATGACCTCCGGAACAATCCCTGTCCTATTATTAAAGGACTGACCATAAATCACCTACAGAACAATCACAGTCCTATTATTAAAGAACTGAGCGTAAATCACCGACAGAACAATCACTCTCCAATTATTAAAGGACTGACCGTAAATCACCGACAGAACAATCACTGACCAATTATTAAAGGACTGACCATAAATCACCTACAGAACAATCACAATCCTATTATTAAAGGACTGACCAGAAATCACCCACAGAACAATCACTGTCCAATTATTAAAGGACTGACCATAAATCACCGACAGAACAATCACTGTTCTATTATTAAAGTACTGACCACAAATCACCACCAGAACAATCACTGTCCTATTATTAAAGGACTGACCATAAATAACCTACAGAACAATCACTGTCCAATTATTAAAGGACTGACCGTAAATCACCGACAGAGCAATCACTGTCCTGTTATTAAAGGACTGACCGTAAATCACCTACAGAACAATCACTGTCCAATTATTAACGGACTGACCGTAAATCACCTACAGAACAATCACTGTCCAATTATTAAAGGAATGACCGTAAATCACCGACAGAGCAATCACTGTCCTATTATTAAAGGACTGACCGTAAATCACCTACAGAACAATCACTGTCCAATTATTAAAGGACTGACCGTAAATCACCGACAGAACAATCACTGTCCAATTATTAAAGGACTGACCGTAAATCACTCGCAGAACAATAACTGTCCAATTATTGAAGGACTGACCGTAAATCACCTACAGAACAATCACTGTCCAATTATTAAAGGACTGACCATAAATCACCTACAGAACAATCACAGTCCTATTATTAAAGGACTGACCAGAAATCACCCACAGAACAATCACTGTCCAATTATTGAAGGACTGACCATAAATCACCTACAGAACAATCACTGTTCTATTATTAAAGTACTGACCACAAATCACCTACAGAACAATCACTGTCCTATTATTAAAGGACTGACCATAAATAACCTACAGAACAATGACTGTCCAATTATTAAAGGACTGACCGTAAATCACCTACAGAACAATCACGGTCCAATTATAAAAGGACTGACCGTAAATCACCGACAGAACAATCACTGTCCAATTACTAAAGGACTGACTATAAATCACCGACAGAGCAATCACTGTCCTATTATTAAAGGACTGACCGTAAATCACTCGCAGAACAATAACAGTCCAATTATTGAAGGACTGACCGTAAATCACCTACAGAACAATCACTGTCCAATTATTAAAGGACTGACCAGATATCACCTTCAGAACAATCACTGTCCAAATATTAAAGGACTGTCCGTAAATCACCTACAGAACAATCACTCTCCAATTATTAAAGGACGGACCATAAATCACCTACAGATCAATCACTGTCCAATTATTAAAGGACTGACCATAAATCACCGACAGAACAATCACTGTCCAATTATTAAAGGACTGTCCGTAAATCACCTACAGAACAATCACTCTCCAATTATTAAAGGACGGACCATAAATCACCTACAGAGCAATCACTGTCCAATTATTAAAGGACTGACCGTAAATCACCGACAGAACAATCACTGTCCTATTATTAAAGGACTGACCATAAATTACCTACAGAACAATCACGGTCCAATTATAAAAGGACTGACCGTAAATCACCGACAGAACAATCACTGTCCAATTACTAAAGGACTGACTATAAATCACCGACAGAGCAATCACTGTCCTGTTATTAAAGGACTGACCATAAATCACCGACAGAACAATCACTATCCAATTATTAAAGGACTGAACATAAATCACCTACAGAACAATCACTGACCAATTATAAAAGGACTGACCATAAATCCCCTACAGAACAATCACTGTCCTATTATTAAAGGACTGAACATAAATCACCGACAGAACAATCACTGTCCAATTATTAAAGGACTGACCGTAAATCACCGACAGAACAATCACTGTCCAATTATTAAAGGACTGACCATAAATCACCTACAGAACAATCACTGTCCAATTATTAAAGGACTGACCATAAATCACCTACAGAACAATCACTGTCCAATTATTAAAGACTGACCATAAGTCACCGACAGAACAATCACTGTCCAATTATTAAAGGACTGACCGTAAATCACCTACAGAACAATCACTGTCCAATTATTAAAGGACTGACCATAAATGACCTCCGGAACAATCACTGTCCTATTATTAAAGGACTGACCATAAATCACCTACAGAACAATCACAGTCCTATTATTAAAGAACTGAGCGTAAATTACCGACAGAACAATCACTCTCCAATTATTAAAGGACTGACCGTAAATCACCGACAGAACAATCGCTATCCAATTATTAAAGGACTGAACATAAATCACAGACAGAACAATCACTGACCAATTATAAAAGGACTGACCATAAATCACCTACAGAACAATCACTGTCCAATTATTAAAGGACTGACCATAAATCACCTACAGAACAATCACTGTCCTATTATTAAAGGACTGAACATAAATCACCGACAGAACAATCACTGTCCATTTATTAAAGGACTGACCGTAAATCACCTACAGAACAATCACTGTCCAATTATTAAAGGACTGACCATAAATCACCTACAGAACAATCACTGTCCAATTATTAAAGACTGACCATAAGTCACCGACAGAACAATCACTGTCCAATTATTAAAGGACTGACCGTAAATCACCTACAGAACAATCACTGTCCAATTATTAAAGGACTGACCATAAATGACCTCCGGAACAATCCCTGTCCTATTATTAAAGGACTGACCATAAATCACCTACAAAACATTCACAGTCCTATTATTAAAGAACTGAGCGTAAATCACCGACAGAACAATCACTCTCCAATTATTAAAGGACTGACCGTAAATCACTGACAGAACAATCACTGACCAATTATTAAAGGACTGACCATAAATCACCTACAGAACAATCACAGTCCTATTATTAAAGGACTGACCAGAAATCACCCACAGAACAATCACTGTCCAATTATTAAAGGACTGACCATAAATCACCGACAGAACAATCACTGTTCTATTATTAAAGTACTGACCACAAATCACCACCAGAACAATCACTGTCCTATTATTAAAGGACTGACCATAAATAACCTACAGAACAATCACTGTCCAATTATTAAAGGACTGACCGTAAATCACCGACAGAGCAATCACTGTCCTGTTATTAAAGGACTGACCGTAAATCACCTACAGAACAATCACTGTCCAATTATTAACGGACTGACCGTAAATCACCTACAGAACAATCACTGTCCAATTATTAAAGGAATGACCGTAAATCACCGACAGAGCAATCACTGTCCTATTATTAAAGGACTGACCGTAAATCACCTACAGAACAATCACTGTCCAATTATTAAAGGACTGACCGTAAATCACCGACAGAACAATCACTGTCCAATTATTAAAGGACTGACCGTAAATCACTCGCAGAACAATAACTGTCCAATTATTGATGGACTGACCGTAAATCACCTACAGAACAATCACTGTCCAATTATTAAAGAACTGACCATAAATCACCTACAGAACAATCACAGTCCTATTATTAAAGGACTGACCAGAAATCACCCACAGAACAATCACTGTCCAATTATTGAAGGACTGACCATAAATCACCTACAGAACAATCACTGTTCTATTATTAAAGTACTGACCACAAATCACCTACAGAACAATCACTGTTCTATTATTAAAGGACTGACCATAAATAACCTACAGAACAATGACTGTCCAATTATTAAAGGACTGACCGTAAATCACCTACAGAACAATCACGGTCCAATTATAAAAGGACTGACCGTAAATCACCGACAGAACAATCACTGTCCAATTACTAAAGGACTGACTATAAATCACCGACAGAGCAATCACTGTCCTATTATTAAAGGACTGACCGTAAATCACTCGCAGAACAATAACTGTCCAATTATTAAAGGACTGACCGTAAATCACCTACAGAACAATCACTGTCCAATTATTAAAGGACTGACCAGATATCACCTTCAGAACAATCACTGTCCAAATATTAAAGGACTGTCCGTAAATCACCTACAGAACAATCACTCTCCAATTATTAAAGGACGGACCATAAATCACCTACAGATCAATCACTGTCCAATTATTAAAGGACTGACCATAAATCACCGACAGAACAATCACTGTCCAATTATTAAAGGACTGTCCGTAAATCACCTACAGAACAATCACTCTCCAATTATTAAAGGACGGACCATAAATCACCTACAGAGCAATCACTGTCCAATTATTAAAGGACTGACCGTAAATCACCGACAGAACAATCACTGTCCTATTATTAAAGGACTGACCATAAATTACCTACAGAACAATCACGGTCCAATTATAAAAGGACTGACCGTAAATCACCGACAGAACAATCACTGTCCAATTACTAAAGGACTGACTATAAATCACCGACAGAGCAATCACTGTCCTGTTATTAAAGGACTGACCATAAATCACCGACAGAACAATCACTATCCAATTATTAAAGGACTGAACATAAATCACCTACAGAACAATCACTGACCAATTATAAAAGGACTGACCATAAATCCCCTACAGAACAATCACTGTCCTATTATTAAAGGACTGAACATAAATCACCGTGAGAACAATCACTGTCCAATTATTAAAGGACTGACCGTAAATCACCGACAGAACAATCACTGTCCAATTATTAAAGGACTGACCATAAATCACCTACAGAACAATCACTGACCAATTATTAAAGGACTGACCATAAATGACCTACGGAACAATCACTGTCCTATTATTAAAGGACTGACCATAAATCACCTACAGAACAATCACTGTCCAATTATTAAAGAACTGAGCGTAAATCACCGACAGAACAATCACTGTCCAATTATTAAAGGACTGACCGTAAATCACCGACAGAACAATCACTGTCCAATTATTAAAGGACTGACCATAAATCACCTGCAGAACAATCACTGTCCAATTATTAAAGGACTAACCGTAAATCACCTACAGAACAATTATTATCCAATTATTAAAGGACTGACCATAAATCACCCACAGAACAATCACTGTCCAATTATTAAAGGAATGACCATAAATCACCTACAGAACAATCACTGTTCTATTATTCAAGTACTGACCACAAATCACCTACAGAACAATCACTGTCCTATTATTAAAAGACTGACCATAAATAACCTACAGAACAATCACTGTCCACTTATTAAAGGACTGACCATAAATCACCTACAGAACAATTACTGTCCATTTATTAAAGGACTGACCATAAATCACCCACAGAACAATCACTGTCCAATTATTAAAGGACTGACCATAAATCACCTACAGAACAATCACTGTTCTGTTATTAAAGTACTTACCACAAATCACCTACAGAACAATCACTGTCCTATTATTAAAAGACTGACCATAAATAACCTACAGAACAATCACTGTCCACTTATTAAAGGACTGACCGTAAATCACCTACAGAACAATCACTCTCCAATTATTAAAGGACTGACCGTAAATCACCGACAGAGCAATCACTGTCCTATTATTAAAGGACTGACCGTAAATCACCTACAGAACAATCACTGTCCAATTATTAACGGACTGACCGTAAATCACCGACAGAACAATCACTTTCCAATTATTAAAGGAATGACCAGATATCACCTTCAGAACAATCACTGTCCAAATATTAAAGGACTGTCCGTAAATCATCTACAGAACAATCACTGTCCAATTATTAAAGGACTGTCCATAAATCACCGACAGAACAATCACTGTCCAATTATGAAAGGAATGACCATAAATCACCTTCAGAACAATCACTGTCCAATTATTAAAGGACTGTCCGTAAATCACCTACAGAACAATCACTCTCCAATTATTAAAGGACTGACCATAAATCACCTACAGAGCAATCACTGTCCAATTATTAAAGGCCAGACCGTAAATCACCTACAGAACAATCACTGTCCAATTATTAAAGGACTGACCGTAAATCACCTACAGAACAATCTCTGTCCTATTATTAAAGGACTGACCATAAATTACCGACAGAGCAATCACTGTCCTGTTATTAAAGGACTGACAATAAATCACCGACAGAACAATCAATATCCAATTATTAAAGGACTGAACATAAATCACCTACAGAACAATCACTGACCAATTATAAAAGGACTGACCATAAATCACCTACAGAACAATCACTGTCCTATTATTAAAGGACTGAACATAAATCACCTACAGAACAATCACGGTCCAATTATAAAAGGACTGACCGTAAATCACCGACAGAACAATGACTGTCCAATTATTAATGGACTGACCGTAAATCACCTACAGAACAATCACGGTCCAATTATAAAAGGACTGACCGTAAATCACCGACAGAACAATCACTGTCCAATTACTAAAGGACTGACTATAAATCACCGACAGAGCAATCACTGTCCTATTATTAAAGGACTGACCGTAAATCACTCGCAGAACAATAACTGTCCAATTATTGAAGGACTGACCGTAAATCACCTACAGAACAATCACTGTCCAATTATTAAAGGACTGACCAGATATCACCTTCAGAACAATCACTGTCCAAATATTAAAGGACTGTCCGTAAATCACCTACAGAACAATCACTCTCCAATTATTAAAGGACGGACCATAAATCACCTACAGATCAATCACTGTCCAATTATTAAAGGACTGACCATAAATCACCGACAGAACAATCACTGTCCAATTATTAAAGGACTGTCCGGAAATCACCTACAGAACAATCACTCTCCAATTATTAAAGGACGGACCATAAATCACCTACAGAGCAATCACTGTCCAATTATTAAAGGACTGACCGTAAATCACCGACAGAACAATCACTGTCCTATTATTAAAGGACTGACCATAAATTACCTACAGAACAATCACGGTCCAATTATAAAAGGACTGACCGTAAATCACCAACAGAACAATCACTGTCCAATTACTAAAGGACTGACTATAAATCACCGACAGAGCAATCACTGTCCTGTTATTAAAGGACTGACCATAAATCACCGACAGAACAATCACTATCCAATTATTAAAGGACTGAACATAAATCACCTACAGAACAATCACTGACCAATTATAAAAGGACTGACCATAAATCCCCTACAGAACAATCACTGTCCTATTATTAAAGGACTGAACATAAATCACCGACAGAACAATCACTGTCCAATTATTAAAGGACTGACCGTAAATCACCGACAGAACAATCACTGTCCAATTATTAAAGGACTGACCATAAATCACCTACAGAACAATCACTGTCCAATTATTAAAGACTGACCATAAGTCACCTACAGAACAATCACTGACCAATTATTAAAGGACTGACCATAAATGACCTACGGAACAATCACTGTCCTATTATTAAAGGACTGACCATAAATCACCTACAGAACAATCACTGTCCAATTATTAAAGAACTGACCGTAAATCACCGACAGAACAATCACTGACCAATTATTAAAGGACTGACCATAAATCACCTGCAGAACAATCACTGTCCAATTATTAAAGGACTAACCGTAAATCACCTACAGAACAATTATTATCCAATTATTAAAGGACTGACCATAAATCACCCACAGAACAATCACTGTCCAATTATTAAAGGAATGACCATAAATCACCTACAGAACAATCACTGTCCAATTATTAAAGGACTGACCACAAATCACCTACAGAACAATCACTGTCCTATTATTAAAAGACTGACCATAAATAACCTACAGAACAATCACTGTCCACTTATTAAAGGACTGACCATAAATCACCTACAGAACAATTACTGTCCATTTATTAAAGGACTGACCATAAATCACCCACAGAACAATCACTGTCCAATTATTAAAGGACTGACCATAAATCACCTACAGAACAATCACTGTTCTGTTATTAAAGTACTTACCACAAATCACCTACAGAACAATCACTGTCCTATTATTAAAAGACTGACCATAAATAACCTACAGAACAATCACTGTCCACTTATTAAAGGACTGACCATAAATCACCTACAGAACAATCACTGTCCAATTATTAAAGGACTGACCGTAAATCACCTACAGAACAATCACTCTCCAATTATTAAAGGACTGACCGTAAATCACCGACAGAGCAATCACTGCCCTATTATTAAAGGACTGACCGTAAATCACCTACAGAACAATCACTGTCCAATTATTAACGGACCGACCGTAAATCACCGACAGAACAATCACTTTCCAATTATTAAAGGAATGACCGTAAATCACCTGCAGAACAATCACTGTCCAATTATTGAAGGACTGACCGTAAATCACCTACAGAACAATCACTGTCCAATTATTAAAGGACTGACCAGATATCACCTTCAGAACAATCACTGTCCAAATATTAAAGGACTGTCCGTAAATCATCTACAGAACAATCACTGTCCAATTATTAAAGGACTGTCCATAAATCACCGACAGAACAATCACTGTCCAATTATGAAAGGAATGACCGTAAATCACCTTCAGAACAATCACGGTCCAATTATTAAAGGACTGTCCGTAAATCACCTACAGAACAATCACTCTCCAATTATTAAAGGACTGACCATAAATCACCTACAGAGCAATCACTGTCCAATTATTAAAGGACTGACCGTAAATCACCTACAGAACAATCACTGTCCAATTATTAAAGGACTGACCGTAAATCACCTACAGAACAATCTCTGTCCTATTATTAAAGGACTGACCATAAATTACCGACAGAGCAATCACTGTCCTGTTATTAAAGGACTGACAATAAATCACCGACAGAACAATCAATATCCAATTATTAAAGGACTGAACATAAATCACCTACAGAACAATCACTGACCAATTATAAAAGGAATGACCATAAATCACCTACAGAACAATCACTGTCCTATTATTAAAGGACTGAACATAAATCACCTACAGAACAATCACTGTCCAATTATAAAAGGACTGACCGTAAATCACCGACAGAACAATCACTGTCCAATTATTAAAGGACTGACCGTAAATCACCGACAGAACAATCACTGTCCAATTATTAAAGGACTGACCATAAATCACCTACAGAATAATCACTGTCCAATTATTAAAGGACTGACCATAAATCACCTACAGAACAATCAGTGACCAATTATAAAAGGACTGACCATAAATCACCTACAGAACAATCACTGTCCAATTATTAAACGACTGACGGTAAATCACCGACAGAGCAATCACTGTCCTGTTATTAAAGGACTGACCATAAATCACCGACAGAACAATCACTATCCAATTATTAAAGGACTGAACATAAATCACCTACAGAACAATCACTGACCAATTATAAAAGGACTGACCATAAATCACCGACAGAACAATCACTGGCCAATTATTAAAGGACTGACCATAAATCACCAACAGAACAATCACTGTCCAATTATTAAAGGACTGACCATAAATCACCTACAGAACAATCACTGTCCAATTATTAAAGGGCAGACCATAAATCACCAACAGAACAATCACTATCCAATTATTAAAGGACTGACCAGATATCACCTTCAGAACAATCACTGTCCAAATATTAAAGGACTGTCCGTAAATCACCTACAGAACAATCACTGTCCAATTATTAAAGGACTGTCCATAAATCACCGACAGAACAATCACTGTCCAATTATTAAAGGAATGACCATAAATCACCTACAGAACAATCACTCTCCAATTATTAAAGGACTGACCGTAAATCACCTACAGAACAATCACTGTCCAATTATTAAAGGACTGACCGTAAATCACCTACAGAGTAATCACTGTCCAATTATTAAAGGACTGACCATAAATCACCGACAGAACAATCTCTGTCCTATTATTAAAGGACTGACCATAAATTACCTACAGAACAATCACGGTCAAATTATTGAAGGACTGACCATAAATCACCTACAAAACAATCACTGTCCAATTATTAAAGGACTGACCAGAAATCACCTACAGAACAATCACGGTCCAATTATAAAAGGACTGAAAGTGAATCACTGACAGAACAATCACTATCCAATTATTAAAGGACTGACTATAAATCACCGACAGAACAATCACTATCCAATTATTAAAGGACTGACCGTAAATCACCTACAGAACAAACACTGTCCTATTATTAAAGGACTGACCGTAAATCACCGACAGAACAATCACTGTCCAATTATTAAAGGACTGACCGTAAATCACCGACAGAACAATCACTGTCCAATTATTAAAGGACTGACCATAAATCACCTACAGAACAATCACTGTCCAATTATTAAAGGACTGACCGTAAGTCACCTACAGAACAATCACTGTCCAATTATTAAAGGACTGACCGTAAATCTCCGACAGAACAATCACTGTCCAATTATTAAAGGACTGACCGTAAATCACCTACAGAACAAACACTATCCAATTATTAAAGGACTGACCGTAAATCACCAACAGAACAATCAAGGTCCTATTATTAAAGGACTGACCAAAATTACCTACAGAACAATCACTGTCCAATTATTAAAGGACTGACCGCAAATCACCGACAGAACAATCACTGTCCTGTTATTAAAGGACTGACCGTAAATCACCTACAGAACAATCGCAGTTCAATTATTAAAGGACTGACCATTAATCACCGAGAGAACAATAACTATCCTATTATTAAAGGACTGACCATAAATCACATGCAGAACAATCACTGTCCAATTATTAAAGGACTGACCATTAATCACCGAGAGAACAATAACTATCCTATTATTAAAGGACTGACCATAAATCACATGCAGAACAATCACTGTCCAATTATTAAAGGACTGACCATTAATCACCGAGAGAACAATAACTATCCTATTATTAAAGGACTGACCATAAATCACATGCAGAACAATCACTGTCCAATTATTAAAGGACTGACCATTAATCACCGAGAGAACAATAACTATCCTATTATTAAAGGACTGACCATAAATCACATGCAGAACAATCACTGTCCAATTATTAAAGGACTGACCATTAATCACCGAGAGAACAATAACTATCCTATTATTAAAGGACTGACCATAAATCACATGCAGAACAATCACTGTCAAATTTTTAAAGGAATGTCCATAAATCACCTACAAAACAATCACAGTCCAATTATAAAAGGACTGACCATAAATCACCGACAGAGCAATCACTGTCCAATTATGAAATGACTGACCATAAATCAGCTACAGAACAATCACTCTCCAATTATTAAAGGACTGACCATAGATCACCTACAGAACAATCACTGTCCAATTATTAAAGGACTGACCATAAATCACCGACAGAACAATCACTGTCCAATTATTAAAGGACTGACAATAAATCACCTCCAGAACAATCAGTGTCCAATTATTAAAGGACTGACCGTAAATCATCTACAGAACAATCACTGACCAATTATTAAAGGACTGACCATAAATTACCTACAGAACAATCACGGTCCAATTATTAAAGGACTGACCATAAATCACCTCCAGAACAATCACTATCCAATTATTCAAGGACTGACCATAAATCAACTCCAGAACAATCACTATCCAATTATTAAAGGACTGACCGTAAATCACCTCCAGAACAATCAGTGTCCAATTATTAAAGGACTGACCGTAAATCACCTACAGAATAATCACTGTCCTATTATTAAAGGACTGACCGTAAATCACCTACAGAACAATCAGTGTCCAATTATTAAAGGACTGACCATAAATTACCTCCAGAACAATCAGTGTCCAATTATTAAAGGACTGACCATAAATTACCTACAGAACAATCACGGTCCAATTATTAAAGGACTGACCATAAATCACCTCCAGAACAATCAGTGTCCAATTATTAAAGGACTGACCATAAATTACCTACAGAACAATCACGGTCCAATTATTAAAGGACTGACCGTAAATCACCAACAGAACAATCACTGTCCAATTATTAAAGGACTGTCCGTAAATCACCTACAGAACAATCACTGTCCAATTATTAAAGGACTGACCATAAATTACCTACAGAACAATCACGGTCCAATTATTAAAGGACTGACCATAAATCACCTCCAGAACAATCACTATCCAATTATTCAAGGACTGACCATAAATCAACTCCAGAACAATCACTATCCAATTATTCAAGGACTGACCATAAATCAACTCCAGAACAATCACTATCCAATTATTAAACGACTGACCGTAAATCATCTCCAGAACAATCACTATCCAATTAATAAAGGACTGACCATAAATCATCTCCAGAACAATCACTATCCAATCAATAAAGGACTGACCATAAATCATCTCCAGAACAATCACCATCCAATTAATAAAGGACTGACCATAAATCACCTCCAGAACAATCACTATCCAATTATTCAAGGACTGACCATAAATCATCTCCAGAACAATCACTATCCAATTATTAAAGGACTGACCGTAAATCACCTACAGAACAATCACTGTCCAATTATTAAAGGACTGACCATAAATCACCTACAGAACAATCACTGTCCAATTATTAAAGGACTGACCGTAAATCACCTGCGGAACAATTACTATCCAATTATTAAAGGACTGACCATAAATCATCTCCAGAACAATCACTATCCAATTATTAAAGGACTGACCATAAATCACCTACAGAACAATCACTGTCCAATTTCAAGGACTGACCATAAATCACCTACAGAACAATCACTGTCCAATTATTAAAGGACTGACCATAAATCACCTACAGAACAATTACAATCCAATTATTAAAGGACTGACCATAAATCATCTCCAGAACAATCACTATCCAATTAATAAAGGACTGACTATAAATTACCTACAGAACAATCACTGTTCAATTATTAAAGGACTGACCATAAATCACCTGCGGAACAATTACTGTCCAATTATTAAAGGACTGACCGTAAATCACCGACAGAACAATCACTATCCAATTATTAAAGGACTGACCATAAATCACCTCCAGAACAATCACTATCCAATTATTAAAGGACTGACCATAAATCACCTCCAGAACAATCACTATCCAATTATTAAAGAACTGACCATAAATTACCTACAGAACAATCACTGTCCAATTATTAAAGGACAGTCCATAAATCACCCACAGAACAATCACTGTTCTATTATTAAAGGACAGACCACAAATCACCGACAGAACAATCACGGTCCTATTATTAAAGGACTCCACCGTAAGTCACCTACAGAACAATCGCAGTCCAATTATTAAAGGACTGACCGTATGTGACCGACAGAGCAATCACTGTCCAATTATTAAAGGACTGACCATTAATCACCGAGACAACAATCACGATCCTATTATTAAAGGACTGACCATAAATCACCAACAGAACAATCACTGTACATTTTTTAAAGGACTGACCATAAATCACCCACAAAACAATCACAGTCCAATTATTGAAGGACTGACCGTAAATCACCGAGAGAACAATCACTGTCCTATTATTAAAGGACTGACCATAAATCACCTACAGAACAATCACTGTCCAATTATTAAAGGACTGACTGCAAATCACCGACAGAACAATCACTGCCCTATTATTAAAGGACTGACCGTCAGTCACCTACAGAACAATCACAGTCCAATTATTAAAGGACTGACCGTAAGTCACCTCCAGAACAATCATTGTCCAATTATTAAAGGACTGACCATAAATCACCTACAGAACAATCACTGTCCAATTATTGAAGGACTGACCGTAAATCACCGAGAGAACAATCACTGTCCTATTATTAAAGGACTGACCATAAATCACCTGCAGAGCAATCACTGTCCAATTATTAAAGGACTGACCATCAATCACCGACAAAACAATCACTGTCCAATTATTAAAGGACAGTCCATAAATCACCCACAGAACAATCACTGTTCTATTATTAAAGGACAGACCACAAATCACCGACAGAACAATCACGGTCCTATTATTAAAGGACTCCACCGTAAGTCACCTACAGAACAATCGCAGTCCAATTATTAAAGGACTGACCGTATGTGACCGACAGAGCAATCACTGTCCAATTATTAAAGGACTGACCATTAATCACCGAGACAACAATCACGATCCTATTATTAAAGGACTGACCATAAATCACCAACAGAACAATCACTGTCCATTTTTTAAAGGACTGACCATAAATCACCCACAAAACAATCACAGTCCAATTATTGAAGGACTGACCGTAAATCACCGAGAGAACAATCACTGTCCTATTATTAAAGGACTGACCATAAATCACCTACAGAACAATCACTGTCCAATTATTAAAGGACTGACTGCAAATCACCGACAGAACAATCACTGCCCTATTATTAAAGGACTGACCGTCAGTCACCTACAGAACAATCACAGTCCAATTATTAAAGGACTGACCGTAAGTCACCTCCAGAACAATCACTGTCCAATTATTAAAGGACTGACCATAAATCACCTACAGAACAATCACTGTCCAATTATTGAAGGACTGACCGTAAATCACCGAGAGAACAATCACTGTCCTATTATTAAAGGACTGACCATAAATCACCTGCAGAGCAATCACTGTCCAATTATTAAAGGACTGACCATCAATCACCGACAAAACAATCACTGTCCAATTATTAAAGGACTGACCGTAAATCACCTACAGAACAATCAATGTCCAATTATTAAAGGACTGACCATAAATCACCTACAGAACAATCACTGTCCAATTATCGAAGGACTGACCATAAATTACCTACAGAACAATCACGGTCCAATTATTAAAGGACTGACCGTAAATCACCAACAGAACAATCACTGTCCAATTATTAAAGGACTGACCGTAAATCACCTACAGAACTATCACTGTCCAATTATTAAAGGACTGACCGTAAATCACCTACAGAACAATCACTGTCCAATTATTAAAGGACTGACCATAAATCACCTCCAGAACAATCACTATCCAATTATTCAAGGACTGACCATAAATCACCGACAGAACAATCACTGCCCAATTATTAAAGGACTGACCATAAATCACCTCCTGAACAATCACTATCCAATTATTAAAGGACTGACAATAAATCACCTCCAGAACAATCACTGTCCAATTATTAAAGGACTTGACCAGAAATCACCGACAGAACAGTCACTGTCCAATTATTGAAGGACTGACCATAAATCACCTCCAGAACAATCACTCTCCAATTATTAAAGGGCTGACCATAAATCAACTCCAGAACAATAACTATCCAATTATTAAAGGACTGACCGTAAATCATCTCCAGAACAATCACTATCTAATTAATAAAGGATTGACCATAAATTACCTACAGAACAATCACGGTCCAATTATTAAAGGACTGACCATAAATCACCTCCAGAACAATCACTATCCAATTATTAAAGGACAGACCATAAATCTCCTGCGGAACAATCACTCTCCAATTATTAAAGGACTGACCATAAATCACCTCCAGAACAACCACTATCCAATTATTAAAGGACTGACCATAAATCACCTACAGAACAATCACTATCCAATTATTAAAGAACTGACCATAAATTACCTACAGAACAATCACAGTCCAATTATTAAATGACTGACCATAAATCACCTCCTGAACAATCAACATCCAATTATTAAAGGACAGACCATAAATCACCGACAGAACAATCACTGTCCTATTATTAAAGGTCTGACCATAAATCACCTACAGAACAATCACTGTCCAATTATTAAAGGACAGTCCATAAATCACCTACATAACAATCACTGTTCTATTATTAAAGGACTGACCACAAATCACCTACAGAACAATCACTGTCCTATTATTAAAAGACTGACCATAAATAACCTACGGAACAATCACTGTCCAATTATTAAAGGACTGACCATAAATCACCTGCAGAACAATCACTGTCCAATTATTAAAGGACTGACCGTGAATCACCGACAGAACAATCACTATCCAATTATTAAAGGACTGACTGTAAATCACCTACAGAACAATCACTATCCAATTATTAAAGGACTGACCGTAAATCACCTACAGAACAATCACTGTCCAATTATTAAAGGACTGACCGTAAATCACCTGCAGAACAATCACTGTCCAATTATTAAAGAACTGTCCGAAAATCACCTGCAGAACAATCACTGTCCAATTATTAAAGGACTGACCGTAAATCACCTACAGAACAATCACTGTCCAACTATTAAAGGACTGACCATAAATCACCTACAGAACAATCACTATCCAATTATTAAAGGACTGACCGTAAATCACCTACAGAACAATCACTGTCCAACTATTAAAGGACTGACCGTAAATCACCTACAGAACAATCACTATCCAATTATTAAAGGACTGACCGTAAATCACCTACAGAACAATCACTGTCCAATTATTAAAGGACTGACCGTAAATCACCTACAGAACAATCACTATCCAATTATTAAAGGACTGATCATAAATCACCTACAGAACAATCACTATCCAATTATTAAAGGACTGACCGTAAATCACCTACAGAACAATCACTATCCAACTATTAAAGGACTGACCGTAAATCACCTACAGAACAATCACTATCCAATTATTAAATGACTGACCGTAAATCACCTACAGAACAATCACTGTCCAACTATTAAAGGACTGACCGTAAATCACCTACAGAACAATAACTATCCAATTATTAAAGGACTGACCGTAAATCACCTACAGAACAATCACTGTCCAATTATTAAAGGACTGACCATAAATCACCTACAGAACAATCACTGTCCAATTATTAAAGGACTGACCGTAAATCACCTACAGAACAATCACTGTCCGATTATTGAAGGACTGACCGTAAATCACCTACAGAACAATCACTGTCCAATTATTAAAGGACTGACCATAAATCACCTTCAGAACAATCACTGTCCAAATATTAAAGGACTGACCGTAAATCACCTACAGAACAATCACTGTCCAATTATTGAAGGACTGACCGTAAATCACCGACAGAACAATCACTGTCCAATTATTAAATTACTGACCGTAAATCACCTTCAGAACAATCACTGTCCAATTATTAAAGGACTGACCGTAAATCTCCAACAGAACAATCACTATCCAATTATTAAAGGACTGACCGTAAATCAACTACAGAACAATCACTGTCCAATTATTGAAGGACTGACCGTAAATCACCTACAGAACAATCACTGTCCAATTATTAAAGGACTGACAATAAATCACCTTCAGAACAATCACTGTCCAAATATTAAAGGACTGTCCGTAAATCACCTACAGAACAATCACTGTCCAATTATTAAAGGACTGTCCGTAAATCACCTACATCGCAATCACTGTCCAATTTTTAAAGGAATGACCGTAAATCACCTTCAGAACAATCACTGTCCAATTCTTAAAGGACTGTCCGTAAATCACCTACAGAACAATCACTCTCCAATTATGAAAGGACTGACCATAAATCACCTACAGAGCAATCACTGTCCAATTATTAAAGGACTGACCGTAAATCACCTACAGAACAATCACTATCCAATTATTAAAGGACTGACCGTAAATCACCTACAGAACAATCACTATCCAATTATTAAAGGACTGACCGTAAATCTCCTACAGAAAAATCACTATCCAACTATTAAAGGACTGACCGTAAATCACCTACAGAACAATCACTATCCAATTATTAAAGGACTGACCGTAAACCACCTACAGAACAATCACTGTCCAACTATTAAAGGACTGACCGTAAATCACCTACAGAACAATCACTATCCAATTATTAAAGGACTGACCGTAAATCACCTTCAGAATAATCACTGTCCAATTATTAAAGGACTGACCGTAAATCACCAACAGAACAATCACTATCCAATTATTAAAGGACTGACCGTAAATCACCTACAGAACAATCACTGTCCAATTATTGAAGGACTGACCGTAAATCACCTACAGAACAATCACTGTCCAATTATTAAAGGACTGACCAGATATCACCTTCAGAACAATCACTGTCCAAATATTAAAGGACTGTCCGGAAATCACCTACAGAACAATCACTGTCCAATTATAAAAGGACTGACCATAAATCACCGACAGAACAATCACTGTCCAATTACTAAAGGACTGACTATAAATCACCGACAGAGCAATCACTGTCCTGTTATTAAAGGACTGAACATAAATCACCTACAGAACAATCACTGACCAATTATAAAAGGACTGACCATAAATCCCCTACAGAACAATCACTGTCCTATTATTAAAGGACTGAACATAAATCACCGACAGAACAATCACTGACCAATTATAAAAGGACTGACCATAAATCCCCTACAGAACAATCACTGTCCTATTATTAAAGGACTGAACATAAATCACCGACAGAACAATCACTGTCCAATTATTAAAGGACTGACCGTAAATCACCGACAGAACAATCACTGTCCAATTATTAAAGGACTGACCATAAATCACCTACAGAACAATCACTGTCCAATTATTAAAGACTGACCATAAGTCACCTACATAACAATCACTGACCAATTATTAAAGGACTGACCATAAATGACCTACGGAACAATCACTGTCCTATTATTAAAGGACTGACCATAAATCACCTACAGAACAATCACTGTCCAATTATTAAAGAACTGAGCGTAAATCACCGACAGAACAATCACTGTCCAATTATTAAAGGACTGACCGTAAATCACCGACAGAACAATCACTGACCAATTATTAAAGGACTGACCATAAATCACCTGCAGAACAATCACTGTCCAATTATTAAAGGACTAACCGTAAATCACCTACAGAACAATCATTGTCCAATTATTAAAGGACGGACCATAAATCACCGACAGAACAATCACTGTCCAATTATTAAAGGAATGACCATAAATCACCTACAGAACAATCACTGTTCTATTATTAAAGTACTGACCACAAATCACCTACAGAACAATCACTGTCCTATTATTAAAAGACGGACCATAAATAACCTACAGAACAATCACTGTCCACTTATTAAAGGACTGACCATAAATCACCTACAGTACAATTACTGTCCATTTATTAAAGGACTGACCATAAATCACCCACAGAACAATCACTGTCCAATTATTAAAGGACTGACCATAAATCACCTTCAGAACAATCACTGTTCTGTTATTAAAGTACTTACCACAAATCACCTTCAGAACAATCACTGTCCTATTATTAAAAGACTGACCATAAATAACCTACAGAACAATCACTGTCCACTTATTAAAGGACTGACCATAAATCACCTACAGAACAATCACTGTCCAATTATTAAAGGACTGACCGTAAATCACCTACAGAACAATCACTCTCCAATTATTAAAGGACTGACCGTAAATCACCGACAGAGCAATCACTGTCCTATTATTAAAGGACTGACCGTAAATCACCTACAGAACAATCACTGTCCAATTATTAACGGACTGACCGTAAATCACCGACAGAACAATCACTGTCCAATTATTAAAGGAATGACCGTAAATCACCTGCAGAACAATCACTGTCCAATTATTGAAGGACTGACCGTAAATCACCTACAGAACAATCACTGTCCAATTATTAAAGCACTGACCAGATATCACCTTCAGAACAATCACTGTCCAAATATTAAAGGACTGTCCGTAAATCACCTACAGAACAATCACTATCCAATTATTAAAGGACTGTCCATAAATCACCGACAGAACAATCACTGTCCAATTATTAAAGGAATGACCGTAAATCACCTTCAGAACAATCACTGTCCAATTATTAAAGGACTGTCCGTAAATCACCTACAGAACAATCACTCTCCAATTATTAAAGGACTGACCATAAATCACCTACAGAGCAATCACTGTCCAATTATTAAAGGACTGACCGTAAATCACCTACAGAACAATCAATGTCCAATTATTAAAGGACTGACCATAAATTACCAACAGAGCAATCACTGTCCTGTTATTAAAGGACTGACCATAAATCACCGACAGAACAATCAATATCCAATTATTAAAGGACTGAACATAAATCACCTACAGAACAATCATTGACCAATTATAAAAGGACTGACCATAAATCACCTACAGAACAATCACTGTCCTATTATTAAAGGACTGAACATAAATCACCTACAGAACAATCACTGTCCAATTATAAAAGGACTGACCGTAAATCACCGACAGATCAATCACTGTCCAATTATTAAAGGACTGACCGTAAATCACCGACAGAACAATCACTGTCCAATTATTAAAGGACTGACCATAAATCACCTACAGAACAATCACTGTCGAATTATTAAAGGACTGACCATAAATCACCTACAGAACAATCAGTGACCAATTATAAAAGGACTGACCATAAATCACCTACAGAACAATCACTGTCCAATTATTAAACGACTGACCGTAAATCACTGACAGAGCAATCACTGTCCTGCTATTAAAGGACTGACCATAAATCACCGACAGAACAATCACTATCCAATTATTAAAGGACTGAACATAAATCACCTACAGAACAATCACTGACCAATTATAAAAGGACTGACCGTAAATCACCGACAGAACAATCACTGGCCAATTATTAAAGGACTGACCGTAAAGCACCGACAGAACAATCACTGTCCAATTATTAAAGGACTGACCATAAATCACCTACAGAACAATCACTGTCCAATTATTAAAGGACAGACCGTAAATCACCAACAGAACAATCACTATCCAATTATTAAAGGACTGACCAGATATCACCTTCAGAACAATCACTGTCCAAATATTAAAGGACTGTCCGTAAATCACCTACAGAACAATCACTGTCCAATTATTAAAGGACTGTCCATAAATCACCGACAGAACAATCACTGTCCAATTATTAAAGGAATGACCATAAATCACCTACAGAACAATCACTCTCCAATTATTAAAGGACTGACCGTAAATCACCTACAGAACAATCACTATCCAATTATGAAAGGACTGACCGTAAATCACCTACAGAGTAATCACTGTCCAATTATTAAAGGACTGACCATAAATCACCAACAGAACAATCAAGGTCCTATTATTAAAGGACTGACCGTAAATCACCTACAGAACAATAACTATCCAATTATTAAAGGACTGACCGTAAATCACCTACAGAACAATCACTGTCCAATTATTAAAGGACTGACCATAAATCACCTACAGAACAATCACTGTCCAATTATTAAAGGACTGACCGTAAATCACCTACAGAACAATCACTGTCCGATTATTGAAGGACTGACCGTAAATCACCTACAGAACAATCACTGTCCAATTATTAAAGGACTGACCATAAATCACCTTCAGAACAATCACTGTCCAAATATTAAAGGACTGACCGTAAATCACCTACAGAACAATCACTGTCCAATTATTGAAGGACTGACCGTAAATCACCTACAGAACAATCACTGTCCAATTATTAAATTACTGACCGTAAATCACCTTCAGAACAATCACTGTCCAATTATTAAAGGACTGACCGTAAATCTCCAACAGAACAATCACTATCCAATTATTAAAGGACTGACCGTAAATCAACTACAGAACAATCACTGTCCAATTATTGAAGGACTGACCGTAAATCACCTACAGAACAATCACTGTCCAATTATTAAAGGACTGACAATAAATCACCTTCAGAACAATCACTGTCCAAATATTAAAGGACTGTCCGTAAATCACCTACAGAACAATCACTGTCCAATTATTAAAGGACTGTCCGTAAATCACCTACATCGCAATCACTGTCCAATTTTTAAAGGAATGACCGTAAATCACCTTCAGAACAATCACTGTCCAATTCTTAAAGGACTGTCCGTAAATCACCTACAGAACAATCACTCTCCAATTATGAAAGGACTGACCATAAATCACCTACAGAGCAATCACTGTCCAATTATTAAAGGACTGACCGTAAATCACCTACAGAACAATCACTATCCAATTATTAAAGGACTGACCGTAAATCACCTACAGAACAATCACTATCCAATTATTAAAGGACTGACCGTAAATCTCCTACAGAAAAATCACTATCCAACTATTAAAGGACTGACCGTAAATCACCTACAGAACAATCACTATCCAATTATTAAAGGACTGACCGTAAACCACCTACAGAACAATCACTGTCCAACTATTAAAGGACTGACCGTAAATCACCTACAGAACAATCACTATCCAATTATTAAAGGACTGACCGTAAATCACCTTCAGAATAATCACTGTCCAATTATTAAAGGACTGACCGTAAATCACCAACAGAACAATCACTATCCAATTATTAAAGGACTGACCGTAAATCACCTACAGAACAATCACTGTCCAATTATTGAAGGACTGACCGTAAATCACCTACAGAACAATCACTGTCCAATTATTAAAGGACTGACCAGATATCACCTTCAGAACAATCACTGTCCAAATATTAAAGGACTGTCCGGAAATCACCTACAGAACAATCACTGTCCAATTATAAAAGGACTGACCATAAATCACCGACAGAACAATCACTGTCCAATTACTAAAGGACTGACTATAAATCACCGACAGAGCAATCACTGTCCTGTTATTAAAGGACTGACCATAAATCACCGACAGAACAATCACTATCCAATTATTAAAGGACTGAACATAAATCACCTACAGAACAATCACTGACCAATTATAAAAGGACTGACCATAAATCCCCGACAGAACAATCACTGTCCTATTATTAAAGGACTGAACATAAATCACCGACAGAACAATCACTGTCCAATTATTAAAGGACTGACCGTAAATCACCGACAGAACAATCACTGT
Source organism: Heterodontus francisci (assembly GCF_036365525.1). NCBI lineage: Eukaryota > Metazoa > Chordata > Chondrichthyes > Heterodontiformes > Heterodontidae > Heterodontus > Heterodontus francisci. The sequence continues at coordinate 1,819,569 of NW_027141007.1, forward strand.
CCAATTATTAAAGGACTGACCATAAATCACCTACAGAACAATCACTGTCCAATTATTAAAGACTGACCATAAGTCACCTACAGAACAATCACTGACCAATTATTAAAGGACTGACCATAAATGACCTACGGAACAATCACTGTCCTATTATTAAAGGACTGACCATAAATCACCTACAGAACAATCACTGTCCAATTATTAAAGAACTGAGCGTAAATCACCGACAGAACAATCACTGTCCAATTATTAAAGGACTGACCGTAAATCACCGACAGAACAATCACTGACCAATTATTAAAGGACTGACCATAAATCACCTGCAGAACAATCACTGTCCAATTATTAAAGGACTAACCGTAAATCACCTACAGAACAATCATTGTCCAATTATTAAAGGACGGACCATAAATCACCGACAGAACAATCACTGTCCAATTATTAAAGGAATGACCATAAATCACCTACAGAACAATCACTGTTCTATTATTAAAGTACTGACCACAAATCACCTACAGAACAATCACTGTCCTATTATTAAAAGACGGACCATAAATAACCTACAGAACAATCACTGTCCACTTATTAAAGGACTGACCATAAATCACCTACAGTACAATTACTGTCCATTTATTAAAGGACTGACCATAAATCACCCACAGAACAATCACTGTCCAATTATTAAAGGACTGACCATAAATCACCTTCAGAACAATCACTGTTCTGTTATTAAAGTACTTACCACAAATCACCTTCAGAACAATCACTGTCCTATTATTAAAAGACTGACCATAAATAACCTACAGAACAATCACTGTCCACTTATTAACGGACTGAACATAAATCACCTACAGAACAATCACTGTCCAATTATTAAAGGACTGACCGTAAATCACCTACAGAACAATCACTCTCCAATTATTAAAGGACTGACCGTAAATCACCGACAGAGCAATCACTGTCCTATTATTAAAGGACTGACCGTAAATCACCTACAGAACAATCACTGTCCAATTATTAACGGACTGACCGTAAATCACCGACAGAACAATCACTGTCCAATTATTAAAGGAATGACCGTAAATCACCTGCAGAACAATCACTGTCCAATTATTGAAGGACTGACCGTAAATCACCTACAGAACAATCACTGTCCAATTATTAAAGCACTGACCAGATATCACCTTCAGAACAATCACTGTCCAAATATTAAAGGACTGTCCGTAAATCACCTACAGAACAATCACTATCCAATTATTAAAGGACTGTCCATAAATCACCGACAGAACAATCACTGTCCAATTATTAAAGGAATGACCGTAAATCACCTTCAGAACAATCACTGTCCAATTATTAAAGGACTGTCCGTAAATCACCTACAGAACAATCACTCTCCAATTATTAAAGGACTGACCATAAATCACCTACAGAGCAATCACTGTCCAATTATTAAAGGACTGACCGTAAATCACCTACAGAACAATCAATGTCCAATTATTAAAGGACTGACCATAAATTACCAACAGAGCAATCACTGTCCTGTTATTAAAGGACTGACCATAAATCACCGACAGAACAATCAATATCCAATTATTAAAGGACTGAACATAAATCACCTACAGAACAATCATTGACCAATTATAAAAGGACTGACCATAAATCACCTACAGAACAATCACTGTCCTATTATTAAAGGACTGAACATAAATCACCTACAGAACAATCACTGTCCAATTATAAAAGGACTGACCGTAAATCACCGACAGATCAATCACTGTCCAATTATTAAAGGACTGACCGTAAATCACCGACAGAACAATCACTGTCCAATTATTAAAGGACTGACCATAAATCACCTACAGAACAATCACTGTCGAATTATTAAAGGACTGACCATAAATCACCTACAGAACAATCAGTGACCAATTATAAAAGGACTGACCATAAATCACCTACAGAACAATCACTGTCCAATTATTAAACGACTGACCGTAAATCACTGACAGAGCAATCACTGTCCTGCTATTAAAGGACTGACCATAAATCACCGACAGAACAATCACTATCCAATTATTAAAGGACTGAACATAAATCACCTACAGAACAATCACTGACCAATTATAAAAGGACTGACCGTAAATCACCGACAGAACAATCACTGGCCAATTATTAAAGGACTGACCGTAAATCACTGACAGAACAATCACTGTCCAATTATTAAAGGACTGACCATAAATCACCTACAGAACAATCACTGTCCAATTATTAAAGGACAGACCGTAAATCACCAACAGAACAATCACTATCCAATTATTAAAGGACTGACCAGATATCACCTTCAGAACAATCACTGTCCAAATATTAAAGGACTGTCCGTAAATCACCTACAGAACAATCACTGTCCAATTATTAAAGGACTGTCCATAAATCACCGACAGAACAATCACTGTCCAATTATTAAAGGAATGACCATAAATCACCTACAGAACAATCACTCTCCAATTATTAAAGGACTGACCGTAAATCACCTACAGAACAATCACTATCCAATTATTAAAGGACTGACCGTAAATCACCTACAGAGTAATCACTGTCCAATTATTAAAGGACTGACCATAAATCACCAACAGAACAATCAAGGTCCTATTATTAAAGGACTGACCATAAATTACCTACAGAACAATCACTGTCCAATTATTAAAGGACTGACCGCAAATCACCGACAGAACAATCACTGTCCTGTTATTAAAGGACTGACCGTAAGTCACCTACAGAACAATCGCAGTCCAATTATTAAAGGACTGACCGTAAGTGACCGACAGAACAATCACTGTCCAATTATTAAAGGACTGACCATTAATCACCGAGAGAACAATAACTATCCTATTATTAAAGGACTGACCATAAACCACCTGCAGAACAATCACTGTCCAATTTTTAAAGGACTGTCCATAAATCACCTACAAAACAATCACTGTCCAATTATTAAAGGACTGACCGTAAATCACCAGCAGAACAATCACTGTCCAATTATTAAAGGACTGAACGTAAATCACCTACAGAACAATCACTATCCAATTATTAAAGGACTGACCATAAATCACCGACACAACAATCACTGTCCAATTATTAAAGGACTGACCATAATTTACCTACAGAACAATCACTATCCAATTATTGAAGGACTGACCGTAAATCACCAACAAAACAATCGCTCTCCAATTATTAAAGGACTGACCATAAATCACCTACAGAGCAATCACTGTCCAATTATGAAAGGACTGACCATAAATCAGCTACAGAACAATCACTCTCCAATTATTAAAGGACTGACCATAGATCACCTACAGAGCAATCACTGTCCAATTATTAAAGGACTGACCATAAATCACCGACAGAACAATCACTGCCCAATTATTAAAGGACTGACCGTAAATCACCTACAGAACAATAACTGTCCAATTATTAAAGGACTGACCATAAATCACCTCCAGAACAATCAGTGTCCAATTATTAAAGGACTGACCATAAATTACCTACAGAACAATCACGGTCCAATTATTAAAGGACTGACCATAAATCACCTCCAGAACAATCACTATCCAATTATTCAAGGACTGACCATAAATCAACTCCAGAACAATCACTATCCAATTATTAAAGGACTGACCGTAAATCACCTCCAGAACAATCAGTGTCCAATTGTTAAAGGACTGACCATAAATCACCTACAGAACAATAACTGTCCAATTATTAAAGGACTGACCATAAATTACCTACAGAACAATCACGGTCCAATTATTAAAGGACTGACCATAAATCACCTCCAGAACAATCATTATCCAATTATTCAAGGACTGACCATAAATCAACTCCAGAACAATCACTATCCAATTATTCAAGGACTGACCGTAAATCAACTCCAGAACAATCACTATCCAATTATTAAACGACTGACCGTAAATCATCTCCAGAACAATCACTATCCATTTAATAAAGGACTGACCATAAATCATCTCCAGAACAATCACTATCCAATCAATAAAGGACTGACCATAAATCATCTCCAGAACAATCACTATCCAATTAATAAAGGACTGACCATAAATCACCTCCAGAACAATCACTATCCAATTATTCAAGGACTGACCATAAATCATCTCCAGAACAATCACTATCCAATTAATAAAGGACTGACCATAAATCACCTCCAGAACAATCACTATCCAATTATTCAAGGACTGACCATAAATCATCTCCAGAACAATCACTATCCAATTATTAAAGGACTGACCGTAAATCAAATACAGAACAATCACTGTCCAATTATTAACGGACTGACCGTAAATCACCGACAGAACAATCACTGTCCAATTATTAAAGGAATGACCGTAAATCACCTGCAGAACAATCACTGTCCAATTATTGAAGGACTGACCGTAAATCACCTACAGAACAATCACTGTCCAATTATTAAAGGACTGACCAGATATCACCGTCAGAACAATCACTGTCCAAATATTAAAGGACTGTCCGTAAATCACCTACAGAACAATCACTGTCCAATTATTAAAGGACTGTCCATAAATCACCGACAGAACAATCACTGTCCAATTATTAAAGGAATGACCGTAAATCACCTTCAGAACAATCACTGTCCAATTATTAAAGGACTGTCCGTAAATCACCTACAGAACAATCACTCTCCAATTATTAAAGGACTGACCATAAATCACCTACAGAGCAATCACTGTCCAATTATTAAAGGACTGACCGTAAATCACCTACAGAACAATCACTCTCCAATTATTAAAGGACTGACCATAAATTACCGACAGAGCAATCACTGTCCTGTTATTAAAGGACTGACCATAAATCACCGACAGAACAATCAATATCCAATTATTAAAGGACTGAACATAAATCACCTACAGAACAATCATTGACCAATTATAAAAGGACTGACCATAAATCACCTACAGAACAATCACTGTCCTATTATTAAAGGACTGAACATAAATCACCTACAGAACAATCACTGTCCAATTATAAAAGGACTGACCGTAAATCACCGACAGAACAATCACTGTCCAATTATTAAAGGACTGACCATAAATCACCGACAGAACAATCACTGTCCAATTATTAAAGGACTGATCATAAATCACCTACAGAATAATCACTGTCCAATTATTAAAGGACTGACCATAAATCACCTACAGAACAATCACTGTCCAATTATTAAACGACTGACCGTAAATCACTGACAGAGCAATCACTGTCCTGTTATTAAAGGACTGACCATAAATCACCGACAGAACAATCACTATCCAATTATTAAAGGACTGAACATAAATCACCTACAGAACAATCACTGACCAATTATAAAAGGACTGACCATAAATCACCTACAGAACAATCACTGTCCAATTATTAAAGGACTCACCGTAAATCACCGACAGAACAATCACTGGCCAATTATTAAAGGACTGACCGTAAATCACCGACAGAACAATCACTGTCCAATTATTAAAGGACTGACCATAAATCACCTACAGAACAATCACTGTCCAATTATTAAAGGACAGACCGTAAATCACCAACAGAACAATCACTATCCAATTATTAAAGGACTGACCAGATATCACCTTCAAAACAATCACTGTCCAAATATTAAAGGACTGTCCGTAAATCACCTACAGAACAATTACTGTCCAGTTATTAAAGGACTGTCCATAAATCACCGACAGAACAATCACTGTCCAATTATTAAAGGAATGACCATAAATCACCTACAGAACAATCACTCTCCAATTATTAAAGGACTGACCGTAAATCACCTACAGAACAATCACTATCCAATTATTAAAGGACTGACCGTAAATCACCTACAGAGTAATCACTGTCCAATTATTAAAGGACTGACCATAAATCACCAACAGAACAATCAAGGTCCTATTATTAAAGGACTGACCATAAATTACCTACAGAACAATCACTGTCCAATTATTAAAGGACTGACCGCAAATCACCGACAGAACAATCACTGTCCTGTTATTAAAGGACTGACCGTAAGTCACCTACAGAACAATCGAAGTCCAATTATTAAAGGACTGACCGTAAGTGACCGACAGAACAATCACTGTCCAATTATTAAAGGACTGACCATTAATCACCGAGAGAACAATAACTATCCTATTATTAAAGGACTGACCATAAATCACCTGCAGAACAATCACTGTCCAATTTTTAAAGGACTGTCCATAAATCACCTACAAAACAATCACAGTCCAATTATAAAAGGACTGACCATAAATCACCTACAGAACAATCACTATCCAATTATTAAAGGACTGACCATAAATCACCGACAGAACAATCACTGTCCAATTATTAAAGGACTGACCATAATTTACCTACAGAACAATCACTATCCAATTATTAAAGGACTGACCGTAAATCACCAACAGAACAAACGCTCTCCAATTATTAAAGGACTGACCATAAATCACCTACAGAGCAATCACTGTCCAATTATGAAAGGACTGACCATAAATCAGCTACAGAACAATCACTCTCCAATTATTAAAGGACTGACCATAGATCACCTACAGAGCAATCACTGTCCAATTATTAAAGGACTGACCATAAATCACCGACAGAACAATCACTGCCCAATTATTAAAGGACTGACCGTAAATCTCCTACAGAACAATAACTGTCCAATTATTAAAGGACTGACCATAAATCACCTCCAGAACAATCAGTGTCCAATTATTAAAGGACTGACCATATATTACCTACAGAACAATCACGGTCCAATTATTAAAGGACTGACCATAAATCACCTCCAGAACAATCACTATCCAATTATTCAAGGACTGACCATAAATCAACTCCAGAACAATCACTGTCCAATTATTAAAGGACTGACCGTAAATCACCTCCAGAACAATCACTATCCAATTATTCAAGGACTGACCATAAATCACCTCCAGAACAATCACTATCCAATTATTCAAGGACTGACCATAAATCAACTCCAGAACAATCACTATCCAATTATTCAAGGACTGACCATAAATCACCTACAGAACAATCACTATCCAATTATTAAAGGACTGACCATAAATCATCTCCAGAACAATCACTATCCAATTAATAAAGGACTGACCATAAATCATCTCCAGAACAATCACTATCCAATTATTAAAGGACTGACCATAAATCACCTCCAGAACAATCACTATCCAATTATTCAAGGACTGACCATAAATCAACTCCAGAACAATCACTATCCAATTATTCAAGGACTGACCATAAATCACCTACAGAACAATCACTATCCAATTATTAAAGGACTGATCGTAAATCATCTCCAGAACAATCACTATCCAATTAATAAAGGACTGACCATAAATCATCTCCAGAACAATCACTATCCAATTATTAAAGGACTGACCATAAATCACCTCCAGAACAATCACTATCCAATTATTCAAGGACTGACCATAAATCATCTCCAGAACAATCACTATCCAATTATTAAAGGACTGACCGTAAATCACCTCCAGAACAATCACTATCCAATTAATAAAGGACTGACCATAAATTTCCTACAGAACAATCACTGTCCAATTATTAAAGGACTGACCATAAATCACCTGCGGAACAATTACTATCCAATTATTAAAGGACTGACCATAAATCAACTCCAGAACAATCACTATCCAATTAATAAAGGACTGACCATAAATTTCCTACAGAACAATCACTGTCCAATTATTAAAGGACTGACCATAAATCATCTCCAGAACAATCACTATCCAATTATTCAAGGACTGACCATAAATCACCTACAGAACAATCACTGTCAAATTTCAAGGACTGACCATAAATCACCTACAGAACAATCACTGTCCAATTATTAAAGGACTGACCATAAATCACCTACAGAACAATTTACTATCCAATTATTAAATGACTGACCATAAATCATCTCCAGAACAATCACTATCCAATTAATAAAGGACTGACCATAAATTACCTACAGAACAATCACTGTCCAATTATTAAAGGACTGACCATAAATCACCTGCGGAACAATTACTGTCCAATTATTAAAGGACTGACCGTAAATCACCGACAGAACAATCACTATCCAATTATTAAAGGACTGACCATAAATCACCTCCAGAACAATCACTATCCAATTATTAAAGGACTGACCAGAAATCACCTCCAGAACAATCACTATCCAATTATTAAAGAACTGACCATAAATTACCTACAGAACAATCACAGTCCAATTATTAAAGGACTGACCATAAATCACCTCCAGAACAATCACTATCCAATTATTAAAGAACTGACCATAAATTACCTACAGAACAATCACTATCCATTTATTAAAGGACAGACCATAAATGACCGACAGCACAATCACTGTCCTATTATTAAAGGACTGACCAAAATCACCTACAGAACAATCACTATCCAATTATTAAAGGACTGACCGTAAATCACCTACAGAGTAATCACTGTCCAATTATTAAAGGACTGACCATAAATCACCAACAGAACAATCAAGGTCCTATTATTAAAGGACTGACCATAAATTACCTACAGAACAATCACTGTCCAATTATTAAAGGACTGACCGCAAATCACCGACAGAACAATCACTGTCCTGTTATTAAAGGACTGACCGTAAGTCACCTACAGAACAATCGCAGTCCAATTATTAAAGGACTGACCGTAAGTGACCGACAGAACAATCACTGTCCAATTATTAAAGGACTGACCATTAATCACCGAGAGAACAATAACTATCCTATTATTAAAGGACTGACCATAAATCACCTGCAGAACAATCACTGTCCAATTTTTAAAGGACTGTCCATAAATCACCTACAAAACAATCACAGTCCAATTATAAAAGGACTGACCATAAATCACCTACAGAACAATCACTATCCAATTATTAAAGGACTGACCATAAATCACCGACAGAACAATCACTGTCCAATTATTAAAGGACTGACCATAATTTACCTACAGAACAATCACTATCCAATTATTAAAGGACTGACCGTAAATCACCAACAGAACAAACGCTCTCCAATTATTAAAGGACTGACCATAAATCACCTACAGAGCAATCACTGTCCAATTATGAAAGGACTAACCATAAATCAGCTACAGAACAATCACTCTCCAATTATTAAAGGACTGACCATAGATCACCTACAGAGCAATCACTGTCCAATTATTAAAGGACTGACCATAAATCACCGACAGAACAATCACTGCCCAATTATTAAAGGACTGACCGTAAATCACCTACAGAACAATAACTGTCCAATTATTAAAGGACTGACCATAAATCACCTCCAGAACAATCAGTGTCCAATTATTAAAGGACTGACCATAAATCACCTACAGAACAATCACTATCCAATTATTCAAGGACTGACCATAAATCAACTCCAGAACAATCACTATCCAATTATTCAAGGACTGACCATAAATCACCTACAGAACAATCACTATCCAATTATTAAAGGACTGATCGTAAATCATCTCCAGAACAATCACTATCCAATTAATAAAGGACTGACCATAAATCATCTCCAGAACAATCACTATCCAATTATTAAAGGACTGACCATAAATCACCTCCAGAACAATCACTATCCAATTATTCAAGGACTGACCATAAATCATCTCCAGAACAATCACTATCCAATTATTAAAGGACTGACCGTAAATCACCTCCAGAACAATCACTGTCCAATTATTAAAGGACTGACCATAAATCACCTGCGGAACAATTACTATCCAATTATTAAAGGACTGACCATAAATCATCTCCAGAACAATCACTATCCAATTAATAAAGGACTGACCATAAATTTCCTACAGAACAATCACTGTCCAATTATTAAAGGACTGACCATAAATCATCTCCAGAACAATCACTATCCAATTATTCAAGGACTGACCATAAATCACCTACAGAACATTCACTGTCCAATTTCAAGGACTGACCATAAATCACCTACAGAACAATCACTTTCCAATTATTAAAGGACTGACCATAAATCACCTACAGAACAATTTACTATCCAATTATTAAATGACTGACCATAAATCATCTCCAGAACAATCACTATCCAATTAATAAAGGACTGACCATAAATTACCTACAGAACAATCACTGTCCAATTATTAAAGGACTGACCATAAATCACCTGCGGAACAATTACTGTCCAATTATTAAAGGACTGACCGTAAATCACCGACAGAACAATCACTATCCAATTATTAAAGGACTGACCATAAATCACCTCCAGAACAATCACTATCCAATTATTAAAGGACTGACCAGAAATCACCTCCAGAACAATCACTATCCAATTATTAAAGAACTGACCATAAATTACCTACAGAACAATCACTATCCATTTATTAAAGGACAGACCATAAATGACCGACAGCACAATCACTTTCCTATTATTAAAGGACTGACCAAAATCACCTACAGAACAATCACTGTCCAATTATTAAAGGACAGTCCATAAATCACCCACAGAACAATCACTGTTCTATTATTAAAGGACTGACCACAAATCACCGACAGAACAATCACTGTCCTAGTATTAAAGGACTGACCGTAAGTCACCTACAGAACAATCACAGTCCAATTATTAAAGGACTGACCATTAATCACCGAGAGAACAATCACGATCCTATTATTAAAGGACTGACCATAAATCACCAACAGAACAATCACTGTCCATTTTTTAAAGGACTGACCATAAATCACCCTCAAAACAATCACAGTCCAATTATTGAAGGACTGACCATAAATCACCTACAGAACAATCACTATCCAATTATTAAAGGACTGAACGTAAATCAACGACTGAACAATCACTGTCCAATTATTAAAGGACTGACCATAATTTACCTACAGAACAATCACTATCCAATTATTAAAGGACTGACCGTAAATCACCTACAGAACAATCACTCTCCAATTATTAAAGGACTGACCGTAAGTCACATACAGAACAATCGCAGTCCAATTATTAAAGGACTGACCGTATGTGACCGACAGAACAATCATTGTCCAATTATTAAAGGACTGACCATTAATCACCGAGAGAACAATCACTATCCTATTATTAAAGGACTGACCATAAATCACCAACAGAACAATCACTGTCCATTTTTTAAAGGACTGACCATAAATCACCCACAAAACAATCACAGTCCAATTATTGAAGGACTGACCATAAATCACCTACAGAACAATCACTATCCAATTATTAAAGGACTGACTGTAAATCACCTCCTGAACAATCACTATCCAATTATTAAAGGACAGACCATAAATGACCGACAGCACAATCACTGTCCTATTATTAAAGGACTGACCAAAATCACCTACAGAACAATCACTGTCCAATTATTAAAGGACAGTCCATAAATCACCCACAGAACAATCACTGTTCTATTATTAAAGGACTGACCACAAATCACCGACAGAACAATCACTGTCCTATTATTAAAGGACTGACCGTAAGTAACCTACAGAACAATCGCAGTCCAATTATTAAAGGACTGACCGTATGTGACCGACAGAACAATCACTGTCCAATTATTAAAGGACTGACCATTAATCACCGAGAGAACAATCACGATCCTATTATTAAAGGACTGACCATAAATCACCAACAGAACAATCACTGTCCATTTTTTAAAGGACTGACCATAAATCACCCACAAAACAATCACAGTCCAATTATTAAAGGAATGACCATAAATCACCTACAGAACAATCACTCTCCAATTATTAAAGGACTGATCGTAAATCACCTACAGAACAATCACTATCCAATTATTAAAGGACTGACCGTAAATCACCTACAGAACAATCACTGTCCAATTATTATAGGACTGACCGTAAATCACCTACAGAGCAATCACTGTCCAATTATTAAAGGACTGACCATAAATCACCGACAGAACAATCTCTGTCCTATTATTAAGGGACTGACCATAAATTACCTACAGAACAATCACGGTCAAATTATTGAAGGACTGACCATAAATCACCTACAAAACAATCACTGTCCAATTATTAAAGGACTGACCAGAAATCAACTACAGAACAATCACTGTCCAATTATAAAAGGACTGACCGTGAATCACCGACAGAACAATAACTATCCAATTATTAAAGGACTGACTATAAATCACCGACAGAACAATCACTATCCAATTATTAAAGGACTGACCGTAAATCACCTACAGAACAAACACTGTCCTATTATTAAAGGACTGACCGTAAATCACCGACAGAACAATCACTGTCCAATTATTAAAGGACTGACCATAAATCACCTACAGAACAATCACTGTCCAATTATTAAAGGACTGACCATAAGTCACCTACAGAACAATCACTGTCGAATTATTAAAGGACTGACCGTAAATCTCCGACAGAACAATCACTGTCCAATTATTAAAGTACTGACCATAAATCACCGACAGAACAATCACTGTCCTATTATTAAAGGACTGACCATAAGTCACCGACAGAACAATCACTGTCCAATTATTAAAGGACTGACCGTAAATCAACTACAGAACAAACACTATCCAATTATTAAAGGACTGACCGTAAATCACCAACAGAACAATCAAGGTCCTATTATTAAAGGACTGGCCATAAATTACCTACAGAACAATCACTGTCCAATTATTAAAGGACTGACCGCAAATCACCGACAGAACAATCACTGTCCTGTTATTAAAGGACTGACCGAAAGTCACCTGCAGAACAATCGCAGTCCAATTATTAAAGGACTGACCGTAAGTGACCGACAGAACAATCACTATCCTATTATTAAAGGACTGACCATAAATCACCTGCAGAACAATCAATGTCCAATTTTTAAAGGACTGTCCATAAATCACCTACAAAACAATCACAGACCAATTATTAAAGGACTGACCATAAATCACCTACAGAACAATCACTATCCAATTATTAAAGGACTGACCATAAATCACCGACAGAACAATCACTGTCCAATTATTAAAGGACTGACCATAATTTACCTACAGAACAATCACTATCCAATTATTAAAGGACTGACCGTAAATCACCAACAGAACAATCGCTCTCCAATTATTAAAGGACTGACCATAAATCACCTACAGAGCAATCACTGTCCAATTATGAAAGGACTGACCATAAATCACCTACAGAACAATCACACTCCAATTATTAAAGGACTGACCATAGATCACCTACAGAGCAATCACTGTCCAATTATTAAAGGACTGACCATAAATCACCGACCGAACAATCACTGTCCAATTATTAAAGGACTGACTGTAAATCACCTCCTGAACAATCACTATCCAATTATTAAAGGACAGACCATAAATGACCGACGGCACAATCACTGTCCTATTATTAAAGGACTGACCAAAATCACCTACAGAACAATCACTGTCCAATTATTAAAGGACAGTCCATAAATCACCCACAGAACAATCACTGTTCTATTATTAAAGGACTGACCACAAATCACCGACAGAACAATCACTGTCCTATTATTAAAGGACTGACCGTAAGTAACCTACAGAACAATCGCAGTCCAATTATTAAAGGACTGACCGTATGTGACCGACAGAACAATCACTGTCCAATTATTAAAGGACTGACCATTAATCACCGAGAGAACAATCACGATCCTATTATTAAAGGACTGACCATAAATCACCAACAGAACAATCACTGTCCATTTTTTAAAGGACTGACCATAAATCACCCACAAAACAATCACAGTCCAATTATTAAAGGAATGACCATAAATCACCTACAGAACAATCACTCTCCAATTATTAAAGGACTGATCGTAAATCACCTACAGAACAATCACTATCCAATTATTAAAGGACTGACCGTAAATCACCTACAGAACAATCACTGTCCAATTATTAAAGGACTGACCGTAAATCACCTACAGAGCAATCACTGTCCAATTATTAAAGGACTGACCATAAATCACCGACAGAACAATCTCTGTCCTATTATTAAAGGACTGACCATAAATTACCTACAGAACTATCACGGTCAAATTATTGAAGGACTGACCATAAATCACCTACAAAACAATCACTGTCCAATTATTAAAGGACTGACCAGAAATCAACTACAGAACAATCACTGTCCAATTATAAAAGGACTGACCGTGAATCACCGACAGAACAATAACTATCCAATTATTAAAGGACTGACTATAAATCACCGACAGAACAATCACTATCCAATTATTAAAGGACTGACCGTAAATCACCTACAGAACAAACACTGTCCTATTATTAAAGGACTGACCGTAAATCACCGACAGAACAATCACTGTCCAATTATTAAAGGACTGACCGTAAATCACCGACAGAACAATCACTGTCCAATTATTAAAGGACTGACCATAAATCACCTACAGAACAATCACTGTCCAATTATTAAAGGACTGACCATAAGTCACCTACAGAACAATCACTGTCGAATTATTAAAGGACTGACCGTAAATCTCCGACAGAACAATCACTGTCCAATTATTAAAGTACTGACCATAAATCACCGACAGAACAATCACTGTCCTATTATTAAAGGACTGACCATAAGTCACCGACAGAACAATCACTGTCCAATTATTAAAGGTCTGACCGTAAATCACCTGCAGAACAAACACTATCCAATTATTAAAGGACTGACCGTAAATCACCAACAGAACAATCAAGGTCCTATTATTAAAGGACTGGCCATAAATTACCTACAGAACAATCACTGTCCAATTATTAAAGGACTGACCGCAAATCACCGACATAACAATCACTCTCCTGTTATTAAAGGACTGACCGAAAGTCACCTGCAGAACAATCGCAGTCCAATTATTAAAGGACTGACCGTAAGTGACCGACAGAACAATCACTATCCTATTATTAAAGGACTGACCATAAATCACCTGCAGAACAATCACTGTCCAATTTTTAAAGGACTGTCCATAAATCACCTACAAAACAATCACAGACCAATTATTAAAGGACTGACCATAAATCACCTACAGAACAATCACTATCCAATTATTAAAGGACTGACCATAAATCACCGACAGAACAATCACTGTCCAATTATTAAAGGACTGACCATAATTTACCTACAGAACAATCACTATCCAATTATTAAAGGACTGACCGTAAATCACCAACAGAACAATCGCTCTCCAATTATTAAAGGACTGACCATAAATCACCTACAGAGCAATCACTGTCCAATTATGAAAGGACTGACCATAAATCACCTACAGAACAATCACTCTCCAATTATTAAAGGACTGACCATAGATCACCTACAGAGCAATCACTGTCCAATTATTAAAGGACTGACCATAAATCACCGACCGAACAATCACTGTCCAATTATTAAAGGACTGACCGCAAATCACCTACAGAACAATAACTGTCCAATTATTAAAGGACTGACCATAAATCACCTCCAGAACAATCAGTGTCCAATTATTAAAGGACTGACCATAAATTACCTACAGAACAACCACGATCCAATTATTGAAGGACTGACCATAAATCACCTCCAGAACAATCACTATCCAATTATTCAAGGACTGACCATTAATCAACTCCAGAACAGTCACTATCCAATTATTAAGGACTGACCGTAAATCATCTCCAGAACAATCACTATCCAATTAATAAAGGACTGACCATGAATTACCTACAGAACAATCACTGTCCAATTATTAAAGGACTGACCATAAATCACCTACAGAACAATCACTGTCCAATTATTAAAGGACTGACCATAAATCATCTCCAGAACAATCACTATCCAATTAATAAAGGACTGACCATAAATTACCTACAGAACAATCACTGTCCAATTATTAAAGGACTGACCATAAATCACCTGCGGAACAATTACTATCCAATTATTAACGGACTGACCGTAAATCACCTACAGAACAATCACTATCCAATTATTAAAGGACTAACCGTAAATCACCTCCAGAACAATCACTATCCAATTATTAAAGGACTGACCATAAATCACCTCCAGAACAATCACTATCCAATTATAAAAGAACTGACCATAAATTACCTACAGAACAATCACAGTCCAATTATTAAAGGACTGACCATAAATCACCTAATGAACAATCACTATCCAATTATTAAAGGACAGACCATAAATGACCGACAGCACAATCACTGTCCTATTATTAAAGGACTGACCAAAATCACCTGCAGAACAATCACTGTCCAATTATTAAAGGACAGTCCATAAATCACCCACAGAACAATCACTGTTCTATTATTAAAGGACTGACCACAAATCACCGACAGAACAATCACTGTCCTATTATTAAAGGACTGACCGTAAGTCACCTACAGAACAATCGCAGTCCAATTATTAAAGGACTGACCGTATGTGACCGACAGAACAATCACTGTCCAATTATTAAAGGACTGACCATTAATCACCGAGAGAACAATCACGATCCTATTATTAAAGGACTGACCATAAATCACCAACAGAACAATCACTGTCCATTTTTTAAAGGACTGACCATAAATCACCCACAAAACAATCACAGTCCAATTATTGAAGGACTGACCATAAATCACCTACAGAACAATCACTATCCAATTATTAAAGGACTGACCGTAAATCACCGACTGAACAATCACTGTCCAATTATTAAAGGACTGACCATAATTTACCTACAAACAATCACTATCCAATTATTAAAGGACTGACCGTAAATCACCTACAGAACAATCACTCTCCAATTATTAAAGGACAGACCGTAAGTCACCTACAGAACAATCGCAGTCCAATTATTAAAGGACTGACCGTATGTGACCGACAGAACAATCACTGTCCAATTATTAAAGGACTGACCATTAATCACCGAGAGAACAATCACTATCCTATTATTAAAGGACTGACCATAAATCACCAACAGAACAATCACTGTCCATTTTTTAAAGGACTGACCATAAATCACCCACAAAACAATCACAGTCCAATTATTGAAGGACTGACCATAAATCACCTACAGAACAATCACTATCCAATTATTAAAGGACTGACCGTAAATCACCGACTGAACAATCACTGTCCAATTATTAAAGGACTGACCATAATTTACCTACAGAACAATCACTATCCAAATATTAAAGGACTGACCGTAAATCACCTACAGAACAATCACTCTCCAATTATTAAAGGACTGACCATAAATCACCTACAGAACAATCACTATCCAATTATTAAAGGACTGACCGTCAATCACCTACAGAACAATCACTATCCAATTATTAAAGGACTGACCATAAATCACCTACAGAACAATCACTGTCCAATTATTAAAGGACTGACCGTAAATCACCTCCAGAACAATCACTGTCGAATTATTAAAGGACTGACCATAAATTACCTACAGAACAATCACGGTCCAATTATTAAAGGACTGACCATAAATCACCTCCAGAACAATCACTATCCAATTATTCAAGGACTGACCATAAATCACCGACAGAACAATCGCTGTCCAATTATTAAAGGACTGACCATAAATCACCTCCTGAACAATCACTATCCAATTATTAAAGGACTGTCCATAACTTTCCTCCAGAACAACCACTGTCCAATTATTAAAGGATTTGACCAGAAATCACCGACAGAACAATCACTGTCCAATTATTGACGGACTGACCATAAATCACCTCCAGAACAATCACTCTCCAATTATTAAAGGGCTGACCATAAATGAACTCCAGAACAATCACTATCCAATTATTAAAGGACTGTCCGTAAATCATCTCCAGAACAATCACTATCTAATTAATAAAGGACTGACCATAAATTACCGACAGAACAATCACGGTCCAATTATTAAAGGACTGACCATAAATCACCTCCAGAACAATCACTGTCCAATTATTAAAGGACTGACCATAAATCACGTACAGAACAATCACTATCCAATTATTAAAGGTCTGACCATAAATCACCTCCTGAACAATCACTATCCAATTATTAAAGGACAGACCATAAATCACCGACAGCACAATCACTGTCCAATTATTAAAGGACTGACCATAAATCACCTACAGAACAATCGCTGTCCAATTATTAAAGGACAGTCCATAAATCACCTACAGAACAATCACTGTTCTATTATTAAAGGACTGACCACAAATCACCCACAGAACAATCACTGTCCTATTATTAAAAGACTGACCATAAATAACCTACGGAACAATCACTGTCCAATTATTAAAGGACTGACCGTAAATCACCGACAGAACAATCACTGTCCAATTATTAAAGGACTGACCGTGAATAACCGACAGAACAATCACTATCCAATTATTAAAGGAATGACCGTAAATCACCGACAGAGCAATCACTGTCCTATTATTAAAGGACTGACCGTAAATCACCTACAGAACAATCACTGTCCAATTATTAAAGGACTGACCGTAAATCACTGACAGAACAATCACTGTCCAATTATTAAAGGACTGACCGTAAATCACCTGCAGAACAATCACTGTCCAATTATTAAAGGACTGTCCGTAAATCACCTGCAGAACAATCACTGTCCAATTATTGAAGGACTGACCGTAAATCACCTTCAGAACAATCACTGTCCAAATATTAAAGGACTGTCCGTAAATCACCTACAGAACAATCACTGTCCAATTATTAAAGGACTGTCCGTAAATCACCTACATAACAATCACTGTCCAATTTTTAAAGAAATGACCGTAAATCACCTTCAGAACAATCACTGTCCAATTATTAAAGGACTGTCCGTAAATCACCTACAGAACAATCACTCTCCAATTATGAATGGACAGAGCATAAATCACCTACAGAGCAATCACTGTCCAAATCTTAAAGGACTGACCATAAATCACCGACAGAACAATCTCTGTCCTATTGTTAAAGGACTGACCATAAATTACCTCCAGATCAATCACGGTCCAATTACTAAAGGACTGACCATAAAACACATCCAGAACAATCACTATCCAATTATTCAAGGACTGACCGTAAATCACCTACAGAACAATCACTGTCCAATTATTAAAGGACTGACCATAAATCACCGACAGAACAATCACTGTCCAATTATTAAAGGACTGACCGTAAAT
Organism: Heterodontus francisci; assembly: GCF_036365525.1. Lineage (NCBI taxonomy): Eukaryota > Metazoa > Chordata > Chondrichthyes > Heterodontiformes > Heterodontidae > Heterodontus > Heterodontus francisci. Next base: position 1,838,835 of record NW_027141007.1, read on the forward strand.
CACCTACAGAACAATCACTGTCCAATTATTGAAGGACTGACCATAAATCACCTCCAGAACAATCACTCTCCAATTATTAAAGGGCTGACCGTAAATCACCTACAGAACAATCACTGTCCAATTATTAAAGGACTGACCATAAATTACCTCCAGAACAGTTACTGTCCAATTATTAAAGGACTGACCATAAATCTCATTCAGAACAATTACTATCCAATTATTAAAGGACAGACCATAAATCACCTCCAGAACAATCACTGTCCAATTATTAAAGGACTGACCATAAATCACCTCCAGAACAATCAGTATCCAATTATTAAAGGACTGACCATAAATCTCATCCAGAACAATTACTATCCAATTATTAAGAACAAACCATAAATTACCTACAGAACAATCACAGTCCAATTATTAAAGGACTGACCATAAATCACCGACAGCACAATCACTGTCCAATTATTAAAGGACTGACCATAAATCACCTACAGAACAATCACTGTTCCATTATTAAAGGACTGACCACAAATCACCTACAGAACAATCACTGTCCTATTATTAAATGACTGACCATAAATAACCTACGGAACAATCACTGTCCAATTATTAAAGGACTCACCATAAATGACCTACAGAACAATCACTGTCCAATGATTAAAGGACTGACCGTGAATCACCGACAGAACAATCACTATCCAATTATTAAAGGACTGACCGTAAATCACCTACAGAACAATCACTGTCCAATTATTAAAGGACTGACCGTAAATCACCTACAGAACAATCAATGTCCAATTATTAAAGGACTGTCCATAAATCACCTGCAGAACAATCACTGTCCAATTATTAAAGGACTGACCGTAAATCACCTACAGAACAATCACTGTCCAATTATTAAAGGACTGACCGTAAATCACCGACAGAACAATCACTGTCCAATTATTAAAGGACTGACCGTAAATCACCTACAGAACAATCACTGTCCAATTATTGAAGGACTGACCGTAAATCACCTGCAGAACAATCACTGTCCAATTATTAAAGGACTGACCATAAATCACCTACAGAACAATCACTGTCCAATTTTTAAAGGAATGACCGTAAATCACCTACAGAACAATCACTGTCCAATTATTAAAGGACTGTCCGTAAATCACCTACAGAACAATCACTCTCCAATTATTAAAGGACTTACCATAAATCACCTGCAGAACAATCACTGTCCAATTCTTAAAGGACTGACCATAAATCACCGACAGAACAATCTCTGACCTATTATTAAAGGACTGACCATAAATTACCTACAGAACAATCACAGTCCAATTATTGAAGGACTGACCATAAATCACCTGCAGAACAATCACTGTCCAATTATTAAAGGACTGACCATAAATCACCTCCAGAACAATCACTGTCCAATTATTAAAGGCCAGTCCATAAATCACCGACAGAGCAATCACTGTCCTGTTATTAAAGGACTGACCATAAATCACCGACAGAACAATCACTATCCAATTATTAAAGGACTGAACATAAATCACCGACAGAACAATCACTGACCAATTATTAAAGGACTGACCAAAAATCAACTACAGAACAATCACTGTCCTATTATTAAAGGACTGACCGTAAATCACCGACAGAACAATCACTGTCCAATTATTAAAGGACTGACCGTAAATCACATACAGAACAATCACTGTCCAATTATTAAAGGACTGACCGTAAATCACCGACTGAACAATCACTGTCCAATTATTAAAGGACTGACCGTAAATCACCGACAGAACAATCACTGACCAATTATTAAAGGACTGACCAAAAATCACCTACAGAACAATCACTGTCCTATTATTAAAGGACTGAACATAAATCACCGACAGAACAATCACTGTCCAATTATTAAAGGACTGACCATAAATCACCTACAGAACAATCACTGTCCAATTATTAAAGGACTGACCAAAAATCACCTACAGAACAATCACTGTCCTATTATTAAAGGACTGAACATAAATCACCGACAGAACAATCACTGTCCAATTATTAAAGGACTGACCATAAATCACCTACAGAACAATCACTGTCCTATTATTAAAGGACTGACCGTAAATCACCTACAGAACAATCACTGTCCAATTATTAAAGGACTGACCGTAAATCACCGACAGAACAATCACTGTCCAATTATGAAAGGACTGACCATAAATCACCTACAGAACAATCACTGTCCAATTATTAAAGGACTGACCATAAGTCACCTACAGAACAATCACTGTCCTATTATTAAAGGACTGACCATAAATTACCTACAGAACAATCACGGTCCAATTATTAAAGGACTGACCATAAATCACCTACAGAACAATCACTGTCCAATTATTAAAGGACTGACCGCAAATCACCGACAGAACAATCACTGCCCTATTATTAAAGGACTGACCGTCAGTCACCTACAGAACAATCACAGTTCAATTATTAAAGGACTGACCGTAAATCGCCTCCAGAACAATCACTGTCCAATTATTAAAGGACTGACCATAAATTACCTACAGAACAATCACGGTCCAATTATTAAAGGACTGACCATAAATCACCTCCAGAACAATCACTCTCCAATTATTCAAGGACTGACCATAAATCACCTCCAGAACAATCACTCTCCAATTATTGACGGACTGACCATAAATCACCTCCAGAACAATCACTCTCCAATTATTAAAGGGCTGACCATAAATGAAGTCCAGAACAATCACTATCCAATTATTAAAGGACTGACCGTAAATCATCTCCAGAACAATCACTATCTAATTAATAAAGGACTGACCATAAATTACCTACAGAACAATCACGGTCCAATTATTAAAGGACTGACCATAAATCACCTCCAGTACAATCACTATCCAATTATTAAAGGACTGACCATAAATCACCTCCAGTACAATCACTATCCAATTATTAAAGGACTGACCATAAATCACCTCCAGAACAATCACTGTCCTATTATTAAAGCACTGACCGTAAATCACCTCCTGAACAATCACTATCCAATTATTAAAGGACTGACCATAAATCACCTACAGAACAATCACTGTCCAATTATTAAAGGACAGTCCATAAATCACCTACAGAACAATCACTGTCCTATTATTAAAAGACTGACCATAAATAACCTACGGAACAATCACTGTCCAATTATTAAAGGACTGACCGTAAATCACCTACAGAACAATCACTGTCCAATTATTAAAGGACTGACCATAAATCACCGACAGAACAATCACTATCCAATTATTAAAGGACTGACCGTAAATCACCGACAGAGCAATCACTGTCCTATTATTAAAGGACTGACCGTAAATCACCTACAGAACAATCACTGTCCAATTATTAAAGGACTGACCGTAAATCACTGACAGAACAATCACTGTCCAATTATTAAAGGACTGACCGTAAATCACCTGCAGAACAATCACTGTCCAATTATTAAAGGACTGTCCGTAAATCACCTGCAGAACAATCACTGTCCAATTATTGAAGGACTGACCGTAAATCACCTTCAGAACAATCACTGTCCAAATATTAAAGGACTGTCCGTAAATCACCTACAGAACAATCACTGTCCAATTATTAAAGGACTGTCCGTAAATCACCTACATAACAATCACTGTCCAATTTTTAAAGGAATGACCGTAAGTCACCTTCAGAACAATCACTGTCCAATTATTAAAGGACTGTCCGTAAATCACCTACAGAACAATCACTCTCCAATTATGAAAGGACTGACCATAAATCACCTACAGAGCAATCACTGTCCAAATCTTAAAGGACTGACCATAAATCACCGACAGAACAATCTCTGTCCTATTATTAAAGGACTGACCATAAATTACCTCCAGATCAATCACGGTCCAATTATTAAAGGACTGACCATAAATCACCTCCAGAACAATCACTATCCAATTATTCAAGGACTGACCGTAAATCACCTACAGAACAATCACTGTCCAATTATTAAAGGACTGACCATAAATCACCGACAGAACAATCACTGTCCAATTATTAAAGGACTGACCATAAATCACCTCCAGAACAATCACTATCCAATTATTAATGGACTGACCATAAATCACCTCCAGAACAATCACTGTCCAATTATTAAAGGACTTGACCAGAAATCACCGACAGAACAATCACTGTCCAATTATTGAAGGACTGACCATAAATCACCTACAGAACAATCACTATCCAATTATTAAAGGACTGACCGTAAATCACCTACAGAACAGTTACTGTCCAATTATTAAAGGACTGACCGTAAATCACCTCCAGAACAATTACTATCCAATGATTAAAGGACAGACCATAAATCACCTCCAGAACAATCACTGTCCAATTATTAAAGGACTGACCATAAATCACCTGCAGAACAATCACTATCCAATTATTAAAGGACTGACCATAAATCACCTCCAGAACAATCACTATCCAATTATTAAAGGACTGACCATAAATCACCTCCAGAACAATCACTATCCAATTATTAAAGAACAAACCATAAATTACCTACAGAACAATCACAGTCCAATTATTAAAGGACTGACCATAAATCACCTCCTGAACAATCACTATGCAATTATTAGAGGACAGACCATAAATCACCGACAGCACAATCACTGTTCTATTATTAAAGGACTGACCACAAATCACCTACAGAACAATCACTGTCCTATTATTAAATGACTGACCATAAATAACCTACGGAACAATCACTGTCCAATTATTAAAGGACTGACCATAAATGACCTACAGAACAATCACTGTCTAATTATTAAAGGACTGACCGTAAATCACCTACAGAACAATCACTGTCCTATTATTAAAGGACTGACCGTAAATCGCTGACAGAACAATCACTGTCCAATTGTTAAAGGACGGACCGTAAATCACATACAGAACAATCACTGTCCAATTATTAAAGGACTGACCGTAAATCACCTGCAGAACAATCACTGTCCAATTATTAAAGGACTGTCCATAAATCACCTGCAGAACAATCACTGTCCAATTATTAAAGGACTGACCGTAAATCACCTACAGAACAATCACTGTCCAATTATTTAAGGACTGACCGTAAATCACCTACAGATCAATCACTGTCCAATTATTAAAGGACTGACCATAAATCACCTACAGAACAATCACTGTCCAATTTTTAAAGGACTGACCGTAAATCACCTGCAGAACAATCACTGTCCAATTATAAAAGGACTGTCCATAAATCACCTGCAGAACAATCACTGTCCAATTATTAAAGGACTGACCGTAAATCACCTACAGAACAATCACTGTCCAATTATTAAAGGAATGACCGTAAATCACCTTCAGAACAATCACTGTCCAATTATTAAAGGACTGTCCGCAAATCACCTACAGAACAATCACTCTCCAATTATTAAAGGACTGACCGTAAATCACCTACAGAACAATCACTGTCCAATTATTAAAGGAATGACCGTAAATTACCTTCAAAACAATCACTGTCCAATTATTAAAGGACTGTCCGCAAATCACCTACAGAACAATCACTCTCCAATTATTAAAGGACTGACCATAAATCACCTACAGAACAATCACTGTCCAATTATTAAAGGACTGACCGTAAATCACATACAGAACAATCACTGTCCTATTTTTAAAGGACTAACCATAAATTACCTACGGAACAATCACGGTCCAATTATTGAAGGACTGACCATAAATCACCTGCAGAACAATCACTGTCCAATTATAAAAGGACTGACCGTGAATCATCGACAGAACAATCACTATCCAATTATTAAAGGACTGACCGTAAATCACCGACAGAACAATCACTGTCCAATTATTAAAGGACTGACCGTAAATCACCTACAGAACAATCACTGACCAATTATTAAAGGACTGACCGTAAATCACCGACAGAACAATCACTGTCCAATTATTAAAGGAATGACCGTAAATCACCTTCAGAACAATCACTGTCCAATTATTAAAGGACTGACCGTAAATCACCTACAGAACAATCACTGTCCAATTATTAAAGGAAAGACCGTAAATCACCTTCATAACAATCACTGTCCAATTATTAAAGGACTGTCTTCAAATCACCTACAGAACAATCACTCTCCAATTATTAAAGGACTGACCATAAATCAGCTACAGAACAATCACGGTCCAATTATTAAAGGACTGACCGTAAATCACATACAGAACAATCACTGTCCTATTTTTAAAGGACTAACCATAAATTACCTACGGAACAATCACGGTCCAATTATTGAAGGACTGACCATAAATCACCTGCAGAACAATCACTGTCCAATTATAAAAGGACTGACCGTGAATCATCGACAGAACAATCACTATCCAATTATTAAAGGACTGACCGTAAATCACCGACAGAACAATCACTGTCCAATTATTAAAGGACTGACCGTAAATCACCTACAGAACAATCACTGACCAATTATTAAAGGACTGACCGTAAATCACCGACAGAACAATCACTGTCCAATTATTAAAGGACTGACCAAAAATCACCTACAGAACAATCACTGTCCTATTATTAAAGGACTGACCGCAAATCACCGACAGAACAATCACTGTCCAATTATTAAAGGACTGACCGTAAATCACCTACAGAACAATCACTGTCCAATTATTAAACTACTGACCGTAAATCACCAACAGAACAATCACTGTCCAATTATTAAAGGACTGACCGTAAATCACCGACAGAACAATCACTGTCCAATTATTAAAGGACTGACCGTAAATCACCTACAGAACAATCACTGTCCAATTATTAAAGGACTGACCATAAATCACCGACAGAACAATCACTGTCCAATTATTAAAGGACTGAACAAAAATCACCGACAGAACAATCACTGTCCTATTATTAAAGGACTGAACATAAATCACCGACAGAACAATCACTGTCCAATTATTAAAGGACTGACCGTAAATCACCGACAGAACAATCACTGTCCAATTATTAAAGGACTGACCGTAAATCACCGACAGACCAATCACTGTCCAATTATTAAAGGACTGACCGTAAATCACCGACAGAACAATCACTGTCCAATTATTAAAGGACTGACCATAAATCACCGACAGAACAATCACTGTCCAATTATTAAAGGACTGACCATAAATCACCTACAGAACAATCACTGTCCAATTATTAAAGGACTGACCGTAAATCACCGACAGAACAATCACTGTCCAATTATTAAAGGACTGACCGTAAATCACCGACAGAACAATCACTGTCCAATTATTAAAGGACTGACCGTAAATCACCTACAGAACAATCACTGTCCAATTATTAAAGGACTGACCATAAGTCACCTACAGAACAATCACTGTCCTATTCTTAAAGGACTGACCATAAATTACCTACAGAACAATCACGGTCCAATTATTAAAGGACTGACCATAAATCACCTACAGAACAATCACTGTCCAATTATTAAAGGACTGACCGCAAATCACCGACAGAACAATCACTGCCCTATTATTAAAGGACTGACCGTCAGTCACCTGCAGAACAATCACAGTCCACTTATTAAAGGACTGACCGTAAGTCACCTCCAGAACAATCACTGTCCAATTATTAAAGGACTGACCATAAATCACCTACAGAACAATCACTGTCCAATTATTGAAGGACTGACCGTAAATCACCGAGAGAACAATCACTGTCCTTTTATTAAAGGACTGACCATAAATCACCTACAGAACAATCACTGTCCAATTATTAAAGGACTGACTGCAAATCACCGACAGAACAATCACTGCCCTATTATTAAAGGACTGACCGTCAGTCACCTACAGAACAATCACAGTCCAATTATTAAAGGACTGACCGTAAGTCACCTCCAGAACAATCACTGTCCAATTATTAAAGGACTGACCATAAATCACCTACAGAACAATCACTGTCCACTTATTGAAGGACTGACCGTAAATCACCTCCAGAACAATCACTGTCCTATTATTAAAGGACTGACCATAAATCACCTACAGAGCAATCACTGTCCAATTATTAAAGGACTGACCATCAATCACCGACAGAACAATCACTGTCCAATTATTAAAGGACTGACCGTAAATCACCTACAGAACAATCACTGTCCAATTATTAAAGGACTGACCATAAATCACCTCCAGAACAATCACTGTCCAATTATTGAAGGACTGACCATAAATTAGCTACAGAACAATCACTGTCCTATTATTAAAGGACTGACCATAAATCACCGACAGAACAATCACTGTCCAATTATTAAAGGACTGACCGTAAATCACCTACAGAACAATCACTGTCCAATTATTAAAGGACTGACCATAAATCACCTCCAGAACAATCACTGTCCAATTATTGAAGGACTGACCATAAATCACCTCCAGAACAATCACTGTCCTATTATTAAAGGACTGACCATAAATCACCTACAGAGCAATCACTGTCCAATTATTAAAGGACTGACCATCAATCACCGACAGAACAATCACTGTCCAATTATTAAAGGACTGACCGTAAATCACCTACAGAACAATCACTGTCCAATTATTAAAGGACTGACCGTAAATCACCAACAGAACAATCACTGTCCAATTATTGAAGGACTGACCGTAAATCACCTACAGAACAATCACTTTCCAATTATTAAAGGACTGACCGTAAATCACCTGCAGAACAATCACTGTCCAATTATTAAAGGACTGTCCATAAATCACCTGCAGAACAATCACTGTCCAATTATTAAAGGACTGACCGTAAATCACCTACAGAACAATCACTGTCCAATTATTTAAGGACTGACCGTAAATCACCTACATATCAATCACTGTCCAATTATTAAAGGAATGACCATAAATCACCTACAGAACAATCACTGTCCAATTTTTAAAGGACTGACCGTAAATCACCTGCAGAACAATCACTGTCCAATTATTAAAGGAATGTCCATAAATCACCGACAGAACAATCACTGTCTAATTATTAAAGGACTGACCGTAAATCACCTACAGAACAATCACTGTCCAATTATTAAAGGAATGACCGCAAATCACCTTCAGAACAATCACTGTCCAATTATTAAAGGACTGTCCGCAAATCACCTACAGAACAATCACTCTCCAATTATTAAAGGACTGACCGTAAATCACCTACAGAACAATCACTGTCCAATTATTAAAGGAATGACCGTAAATCACCTTCAGAACAATCACTGTCCAATTATTAAAGGACTGTCCGCAAATCACCTACAGAACAATCACTCTCCAATTATTAAAGGACTGACCATAAATCACCAACAGAACAATCACTGTCCAATTCTTAAAGGACTGACCATAAATCACCTACAGAACAATCACTGTCCAATTATTAAAGGACTGACCGTAAATCACCTACAGAACAATCACTGTCCTATTTTTAAAGGACTAACCATAAATTACCTACGGAACAATCACGGTCCAATTATTGAAGGACTGACCATAAATCACCTGCAGAACAATCACTGTCCAATTATAAAAGGACTGACCGTGAATCATCGACAGAACAATCACTGTCCAATTATTAAAGGACTGACCGTAAATCACCGACAGAACAATCACTGTCCAATTATTAAAGGAATGACCGTAAATCACCTACAGAACAATCACTGACCAATTATTAAAGGACTGACCGTAAATCACCGACAGAACAATCACTGTCCAATTATTAAAGGACTGACCAAAAATCACCTACAGAACAATCACTGTCCTATTATTAAAGGACTGACCGTAAATCACCGACAGAACAATCACTGTCCAATTATTAAAGGACTGACCGTAAATCACCTACAGAACAATCACTGTCCAATTATTAAACTACTGACCGTAAATCACCAACAGAACAATCACTGTCCAATTATTAAAGGACTGACCGTAAATCACCGACAGAACAATCACTGTCCAATTATTAAAGGACTGACCGTAAATCACCTACAGAACAATCACTGTCCAATTATTAAAGGACTGACCATAAATCACCGACAGAACAATCACTGTCCAATTATTAAAGGACTGACCAAAAATCACCTACAGAACAATCACTGTCCTATTATTAAAGGACTGAACATAAATCACCGACAGAACAATCACTGTCCAATTATTAAAGGACTGACCGTAAATCACCGACAGAACAATCACTGTCCAATTATTAAAGGACTGACCGTAAATCACCGACAGACCAATCACTGTCCAATTATTAAAGGACTGACCGTAAATCACCGACAGAACAATCACTGTCCAATTATTAAAGGACTGACCATAAATCACCTACAGAACAATCACTGTCCAATTATTAAAGGACTGACCATAAATCACCTACAGAACAATCACTGTCCAATTATTAAAGGACTGACCGTAAATCACCGACAGAACAATCACTGTCCAATTATTAAAGGACTGACCGTAAATCACCGACAGAACAATCACTGTCCAATTATTAAAGGACTGACCGTAAATCACCGACAGAACAATCACTGTCCAATTATTAAAGGACTGACCATAAATCACCTACAGAACAATCACTGTCCAATTATTAAAGGACTGACCATAAGTCACCGACAGAACAATCACTGTCCTATTATTAAAGGACTGACCATAAATTACCTACAGAACAATCACGGTCCAATTATTAAAGGACTGACCATAAATCACCTACAGAACAATCACTGTCCAATTATTAAAGGACTGACCGCAAATCACCGACAGAACAATCACTGCCCTATTATTAAAGGACTGACCGTCAGTCACCTGCAGAACAATCACTGTCCAATTATTAAAGGACTGACCGTAAATCACATACAGAACAATCACTGTCCTATTTTTAAAGGACTAACCATAAATTAGCTACGGAACAATCACGGTCCAATTATTGAAGGACTGACCATAAATCACCTGCAGAACAATCACTATCCAATTATTAAAGGACTGACCGTAAATCACCGACAGAACAATCACTGTCCAATTATTAAAAGACTGACCGTAAATCACCTACAGAACAATCACAGACCAATTATTAAAGGACTGACCGTAAATCACCGACAGAACAATCTCAGTCCAATTATTAAAGGACTGACCAAAAATCACCTACAGAACAATCACTGTCCTCTTATTAAAGGACTGACCGCAAATCACCGACAGAACAATCACTGTCCAATTATTAAAGGACTGACCGTAAATCACCTACAGAACAATCACTGTCCAATTATTAAACTACTGACCGTAAATCACCAACAGAACAATCACTGTCCAATTATTAAAGGACTGACCGTAAATCACCGACAGAACAATCACTGTCCAATTATTAAAGGACTGACCATAAATCACCTACAGAACAATCACTGTCCAATTATTAAAGGACTGACCATAAATCACCGACAGAACAATCACTGTCCAATTATTAAAGGACTGAACAAAAATCACCGACAGAACAATCACTGTCCTATTATTAAAGGACTGAACATAAATCACCGACAGAACAATCACTGTCCAATTATTAAAGGACTGACCGTAAATCACCGACAGAACAATCACTGTCCAATTATTAAAGGACTGACCGTAAATCACCGACAGACCAATCATTGTCCAATTATTAAAGGACTGACCGTAAATCACCGACAGAACAATCACTGTCCAATTATTAAAGGACTGACCATAAATCACCGACAGAACAATCACTGTCCAATTATTAAAGGACTGACCATAAATCACCTACAGAACAATCACTGTCCAATTATTAAAGGACTGACCGTAAATCACCGACAGAACAATCACTGTCCAATTATTAAAGGACTGACCGTAAATCACCGACAGAACAATCACTGTCCAATTATTAAAGGACTGACCGTAAATCACCGACAGAACAATCACTGTCCAATTATTAAAGGACTGACCATAAATCACCTACAGAACAATCACTGTCCAATTATTAAAGGACTGACCATAAGTCACCTACAGAACAATCACTGTCCTATTCTTAAAGGACTGACCATAAATTACCTACAGAACAATCACGGTCCAATTATTAAAGGACTGACCATAAATCACCTACAGAACAATCACTGTCCAATTATTAAAGGAATGACCGCAACTCACCGACAGAACAATCACTGCCCTATTATTAAAGGACTGACCGTCAGTCACCTGCAGAACAATCACAGTCCACTTATTAAAGGACTGACCGTAAGTCACCTCCAGAACAATCACTGTCCAATTATTAAAGGACTGACCATAAATCACCTACAGAACAATCACTGTCCAATTATTGAAGGACTGACCGTAAATCACCGAGAGAACAATCACTGTCCTATTATTAAAGGACTGACCATAAATCACCTACAGAACAATCACTGTCCAATTATTAAAGGACTGACTGCAAATCACCGACAGAACAATCACTGCCCTATTATTAAAGCACTGACCGTCAGTCACCTACAGAACAATCACAGTCCAATTATTAAAGGACTGACCGTAAGTCACCTCCAGAACAATCACTGTCCAATTATTAAAGGACTGACCATAAATCACCTACAGAACAATCACTGTCCACTTATTGAAGGACTGACCGTAAATCACCGAGAGAACAATCACTGCCCTATTATTAAAGGACTGACCATAAATCACCTACAGAGCAATCACTGTCCAATTATTAAAGGACTGACCATCAATCACCGACAGAACAATCACTGTCCAATTATTAAAGGACTGACCGTAAATCACCTACAGAACAATCACTGTCCAATTATTAAAGGACTGACCATAAATCACCTCCAGAACAATCACTGTCCAATTATTGAAGGACTGACCATAAATTACCTACAGAACAATCACGGTCCAATTATTAAAGGACTGACCGTAAATCACCAACAGAACAATCACTGTCCAATTATTAAAGGACTGACCGTAAATCACCTACAGAACAATCACTGTCCAATTATTAATGGACTGACCGTAAATCACCTGCAGAACAATCACTGTCCAATTATTAAAGGACTGTCCATAAATCACCTGCAGAACAATCACTGTCCAATTATTAAAGGACTGACCGTAAATCACCTACAGAACAATCACTGTCCAATTATTTAAGGACTGACCGTAAATCACCTACATATCAATCACTGTCCAATTATTAAAGGACTGACCATAAATCACCTACAGAACAATCACTGTCCAATTTTTAAAGGACTGACCGTAAATCACCTGCAGAACAATCACTGTCCAATTATTAAAGGACTGTCCATAAATCACCGACAGAACAATCACTGTCCAATTATTAAAGGACTGACCATAAATCACCTGCAGAACAATCACTGTCCAATTATTAAAGGACTGACCGTAAATCACCTACAGAACAATCACTGTCCAATTTTTAAAGGACTGACCGTAAATCACCTGCAGAACAATCACTGTCCAATTATTAAAGGACTGTCCATAAATCACCGACAGAACAATCACTGTCCAATTATTAAAGGACTGACCATAAATCACCTGCAGAGCAATCACTGTCCTATTATTAAAGGACTGACCATAAATCACCTACAGAACAATCACTGTCCAATTATTAAAGGACTGACCGTAAATCACCTACAGAACAATCACTGTCCAATTATTAAAGGAATGACCGCAAATCACCTTCAGAACAATCACTGTCCAATTATTAAAGGATTGTCCGCAAATCACCTACAGAACAATCACTCTCCAATTATTAAAGGACTGACCGTAAATCACCTACAGAACAATCACTGTCCAATTATTAAAGGACTGACCGTAAGTCACCTCCAGAACAATCACTGTCCAATTATTAAAGGACTGACCATAAATCACCTACAGAACAATCACTGTCCACTTATTGAAGGACTGACCGTAAGTCACCTCCAGAACAATCACTGTCCTATTATTAAAGGACTGACCATAAATCACCTACAGAGCAATCACTGTCCAATTATTAAAGGACTGACCATCAATCACCGACAGAACAATCACTGTCCAATTATTAAAGGACTGACCGTAAATCACCTACAGAACAATCACTGTCCAATTATTAAAGGACTGACCATAAATCACCTCCAGAACAATCACTGTCCAATTATTGAAGGACTGACCATAAATTACCTACAGAACATGCACGGTCCAATTATTAAAGGACTGACCGTAAATCACCTACAGAACAATCACTGTCCAATTATTAATGGACTGACCGTAAATCACCTGCAGAACAATCACTGTCCAATTATTAAAGGACTGTCCATAAATCACCTGCAGAACAATCACTGTCCAATTATTAAAGGACTGACCGTAAATCACCTACAGAACAATCACTGTCCAATTATTTAAGGACTGACCGTAAATCACCTACATATCAATCACTGTCCAATTATTAAAGGACTGACCATAAATCACCTACAGAACAATCACTGTCCAATTTTTAAAGGACTGACCGTAAATCACCTGCAGAACAATCACTGTCCAATTATTAAAGGACTGTCCATAAATCACCGACAGAACAATCACTGTCCAATTATTAAAGGACTGACCATAAATCACCTGCAGAACAATCACTGTCCAATTATTAAAGGACTGACCGTAAATCACCTACAGAACAATCACTGTCCAATTTTTAAAGGACTGACCGTAAATCACCTGCAGAACAATCACTGTCCAATTATTAAAGGACTGTCCATAAATCACCGACAGAACAATCACTGTCCAATTATTAAAGGACTGACCATAAATCACCTGCAGAGCAATCACTGTCCTATTATTAAAGGACTGACCATAAATCACCTACAGAACAATCACTGTCCAATTATTAAAGGACTGACCGTAAATCACCTACAGAACAATCACTGTCCAATTATTAAAGGAATGACCGCAAATCACCTTCAGAACAATCACTGTCCAATTATTAAAGGATTGTCCGCAAATCACCTACAGAACAATCACTCTCCAATTATTAAAGGACTGACCGTAAATCACCTACAGAACAATCACTGTCCAATTATTAAAGGACTGACCGTAAGTCACCTCCAGAACAATCACTGTCCAATTATTAAAGGACTGACCATAAATCACCTACAGAACAATCACTGTCCACTTATTGAAGGACTGACCGTAAGTCACCTCCAGAACAATCACTGTCCTATTATTAAAGGACTGACCATAAATCACCTACAGAGCAATCACTGTCCAATTATTAAAGGACTGACCATCAATCACCGACAGAACAATCACTGTCCAATTATTAAAGGACTGACCGTAAATCACCTACAGAACAATCACTGTCCAATTATTAAAGGACTGACCATAAATCACCTCCAGAACAATCACTGTCCAATTATTGAAGGACTGACCATAAATTACCTACAGAACAATCACGGTCCAATTATTAAAGGACTGACCGTAAATCACCAACAGAACAATCACTGTCCAATTATTAAAGGACTGACCGTAAATCACCTACAGAACAATCACTGTCCAATTATTAATGGACTGACCGTAAATCACCTGCAGAACAATCACTGTCCAATTATTAAAGGACTGTCCATAAATCACCTGCAGAACAATCACTGTCCAATTATTAAAGGACTGACCGTAAATCACCTACAGAACAATCACTGTCCAATTATTTAAGGACTGACCGTAAATCACCTACATATCAATCACTGTCCAATTATTAAAGGACTGACCATAAATCACCGACAGAACAATCACTGTCCAATTTTTAAAGGACTGACCGTAAATCACCTGCAGAACAATCACTGTCCAATTATTAAAGGACTGTCCATAAATCACCGACAGAACAATCACTGTC
The DNA here is from genome assembly GCF_036365525.1 of Heterodontus francisci. Taxonomy (NCBI): domain Eukaryota; kingdom Metazoa; phylum Chordata; class Chondrichthyes; order Heterodontiformes; family Heterodontidae; genus Heterodontus; species Heterodontus francisci. The sequence goes on from NW_027141007.1 coordinate 1,854,745, forward strand.
CAATTATTAAAGGACTGACCGTAAATCACCTACAGAACAATCACTGTCCAATTATTAAAGGAATGACCGCAAATCACCTTCAGAACAATCACTGTCCAATTATTAAAGGACTGTCCGCAAATCACCTACAGAACAATCACTCTCCAATTATTAAAGGACTGACCGTAAATCACCTACAGAACAATCACTGTCCAATTATTAAAGGAATGACCGTAAATCACCTTCAGAACAATCACTGTCCAATTATTAAAGGACTGTCCGCAAATCACCTACAGAACAATCACTCTCCAATTATTAAAGGACTGACCGTAAATCACCGACTGAACAATCACTGTCCAATTATTAAAGGACTGACCATAAATCACCTACAGAACAATCACTGTCCAATTATTAAAGGAATGACCGTAAATCACCTTCAGAACAATCACTGTCCAATTATTAAAGGACTGTCCGCAAATCACCTACAGAACAATCACTCTCCAATTATTAAAGGACTGACCGTAAATCACCGACAGACCAATCACTGTCCAATTATTAAAGGACTGACCGTAAATCACCGACAGAACAATCACTGTCCAATTATTAAAGGACTGACCATAAATCACCTACAGAACAATCACTGTCCAATTATTAAAGGACTGACCATAAATCACCTACAGAACAATCACTGTCCAATTATTAAAGGACTGACCGTAAATCACCGACAGAACAATCACTGTCCAATTATTAAAGGACTGACCGTAAATCACCGACAGAACAATCACTGTCCAATTATTAAAGGACTGACCGTAAATCACCGACAGAACAATCACTGTCCAATTATTAAAGGACTGACCATAAATCACCTACAGAACAATCACTGTCCAATTATTAAAGGACTGACCATAAGTCACCTACAGAACAATCACTGTCCTATTATTAAAGGACTGACCATAAATTACCTACAGAACAATCACGGTCCAATTATTAAAGGACTGACCATAAATCACCTACAGAACAATCACTGTCCAATTATTAAAGGACTGACCGCAAATCACCGACAGAACAATCACTGCCCTATTATTAAAGGACTGACCGTCTGTCACCTGCAGAACAATCACAGTCCAATTATTAAAGGACTGACCGTAAGTCACCTCCAGAACAATCACTGTCCAATTATTAAAGGACTGACCATAAATCACCTACAGAACAATCACTGTCCAATTATTGAAGGACTGACCGTAAATCACCGAGAGAACAATCACTGTCCTATTATTAAAGGACTGACCATAAATAACCTACAGAACAATCACTGTCCAATTATTAAAGGACTGACTGCAAATCACCGACAGAACAATCACTGCCCTATTATTAAAGGACTGACCGTCAGTCACCTACAGAACAATCACAGTCCAATTATTAAAGGACTGACCGTAAGTCACCTCCAGAACAATCACTGTCCAATTATTAAAGGACTGACCATAAATCACCTACAGAACAATCACTGTCCAATTATTGGAAGGACTGACCGTAAATCACCTCCAGAACAATCACTGTCCAATTATTAAAGGACTGACCGTAAATCACCTACAGAACAATCACTGTCCAATTATTAAAGGAATGACCGTAAATCACCTTCAGAACAATCACTGTCCAATTATTAAAGGACTGTCCGCAAATCACCTACAGAACAATCACTCTCCAATTATTAAAGGACTGACCGTAAATCACCTACAGAACAATCATGTCCAATTATTAAAGGAATGACCGTAAATCACCTTCAGAACAATCACTGTCCAATTATTAAAGGACTGTCCGCAAATCACCTACAGAACAATCACTCTCCAATTATTAAAGGACTGACCATAAATCACCTACAGAACAATCACTGTCCAATTATTAAAGGACTGACCGTAAATCACCTACAGAACAATCACTGTCCTATTTTTAAAGGACTAACCATAAATTACCTACGGAACAATCACGGTCCAATTATTGAAGGACTGACCATAAATCACCTGCAGAACAATCACTGTCCGATTATAAAAGGACTGACCGTGAATCATCGACAGAACAATCACTATCCAATTATTAAAGGACTGACCGTAAATCACCGACAGAACAATCACTGTCCAATTATTAAGGGACTGACCGTAAATCACCTACAGAACAATCACTGACCAATTATTAAAGGACTGACCGTAAATCACCGACAGAACAATCACTGTCCAATTATTAAAGGACTGACCAAAAATCACCTACAGAACAATCACTGTCCTATTATTAAAGGACTGACCGTAAATCACCGACAGAACAATCACTGTCCAATTATTAAAGGACTGACCGTAAATCACCTACAGAACAATCACTGTCCAATTATTAAACTACTGACCGTAAATCACCAACAGAACAATCACTGTCCAATTATTAAAGGACTGACCGTAAATCACCGACAGAACAATCACTGTCCAATTATTAAAGGACTGACCGTAAATCACCTACAGAACAATCACTGTCCAATTATTAAAGGACTGACCATAAATCACCGACAGAACAATCACTGTCCAATTATTAAAGGACTGACCAAAAATCACCTACAGAACAATCACTGTCCTATTATTAAAGGACTGAACATAAATCACCGACAGAACAATCACTGTCCAATTATTAAAGGACTGACCGTAAATCACCTACAGAACAATCACTCTCCAATTATTAAAGGACTGACCATAAATCACCAACAGAACAATCACTGTCCAATTCTTAAAGGACTGACCATAAATCACCTACAGAACAATCACTGTCCAATTATTAAAGGACTGACCGTAAATCACCTACAGAACAATCACTGTCCTATTTTTAAAGGACTAACCATAAATTACCTACGGAACAATCACGGTCCAATTATTGAAGGACTGACCATAAATCACCTGCAGAACAATCACTGTCCAATTATAAAAGGACTGACAGTGAATCATCGACAGAACAATCACTGTCCAATTATTAAAGGACTGACGGTAAATCACCGACAGAACAATCACTGTCCAATTATTAAAGGACTGACCGTAAATCACCTACAGAACAATCACTGACCAATTATTAAAGGACTGACCGTAAATCACCGACAGAACAATCACTGCCCAATTATTAAAGGACTGACCAAAAATCACCTACAGAACAATCACTGTCCAATTATTAAACTACTGACCGTAAATCACCAACAGAACAATCACTGTCCAATTATTAAAGGACTGACCGTAAATCACCGACAGAACAATCACTGTCCAATTATTAAAGGACTGACCGTAAATCACCTACAGAACAATCACTGTCCAATTATTAAAGGACTGACCATAAATCACCGACAGAACAATCACTGTCCAATTATTAAAGGACTGACCAAAAATCACCTACAGAACAATCACTGTCCTATTATTAAAGGACTGAACATAAATCACCGACAGAACAATCACTGTCCAATTATTAAAGGACTGACCGTAAATCACCGACAGAACAATCACTGTCCAATTATTAAAGGACTGACCGTAAATCACCGACAGACCAATCACTGTCCAATTATTAAAGGACTGACCGTAAATCACCGACAGAACAATCACTGTCCAATTATTAAAGGACTGACCTTAAATCACCTACAGAACAATCACTCTCCAATTATTAAAGGACTGACCATAAATCACCTACAGAACAATCACTGTCCAATTATTAAAGGACTGACCGTAAATCACCGACAGAACAATCACTGTCCAATTATTAAAGGACTGACCGTAAATCACCGACAGAACAATCACTGTCCAATTATTAAAGGACTGACCGTAAATCACCGACAGAACAATCACTGTCCAATTATTAAAGGACTGACCATAAATCACCTACAGAACAATCACTGTCCAATTATTAAAGGACTGACCATAAGTCACCTACAGAACAATCACTGTCCTATTATTAAAGGACTGACCATAAATTACCTACAGAACAATCACGGTCCAATTATTAAAGGACTGACCATAAATCACCGACAGAACAATCACTGTCCAATTATTAAAGGACTGACCGCAAATCACCGACAGAACAATCACTGCCCTATTATTAAAGGACTGACCGTCAGTCACCTGCAGAACAATCACAGTCCAATTATTAAAGGACTGACCGTAAGTCACCTCCAGAACAATCACTGTCCAATTATTAAAGGACTGACCATAAATCACCTACAGAACAATCACTGTCCAATTATTGAAGGACTGACCGTAAATCACCGAGAGAACAATCACTGTCCTATTATTAAAGGACTGACCATAAATAACCTACAGAACAATCACTGTCCAATTATTAAAGGACTGACTGCAAATCACCGACAGAACAATCACTGCCCTATTATTAAAGGACTGACCGTCAGTCACCTACAGAACAATCACAGTCCAATTATTAAAGGACTGACCGTAAGTCACCTCCAGAACAATCACTGTCCAATTATTAAAGGACTGACCATAAATCACCTACAGAACAATCACTGTCCAATTATTGGAAGGACTGACCGTAAATCACCTCCAGAACAATCACTGTCCAATTATTAAAGGACTGACCGTAAATCACCTACAGAACAATCACTGTCCAATTATTAAAGGAATGACCGTAAATCACCTTCAGAACAATCACTGTCCAATTATTAAAGGACTGTCCGCAAATCACCTACAGAACAATCACTCTCCAATTATTAAAGGACTGACCGTAAATCACCTACAGAACAATCACTGTCCAATTATTAAAGGACTGACCGTAAATCACCTACAGAACAATCACTGTCCTATTTTTAAAGGACTAACCATAAATTACCTACGGAACAATCACGGTCCAATTATTGAAGGACTGACCATAAATCACCTGCAGAACAATCACTGTCCGATTATAAAAGGACTGACCGTGAATCATCGACAGAACAATCACTATCCAATTATTAAAGGACTGACCGTAAATCACCGACAGAACAATCACTGTCCAATTATTAAGGGACTGACCGTAAATCACCTACAGAACAATCACTGACCAATTATTAAAGGACTGACCGTAAATCACCGACAGAACAATCACTGTCCAATTATTAAAGGACTGACCAAAAATCACCTACAGAACAATCACTGTCCTATTATTAAAGGACTGACCGGAAATCACCGACAGAACAATCACTGTCCAATTATTAAAGGACTGACCGTAAATCACCTACAGAACAATCACTGTCCAATTATTAAACTACTGACCGTAAATCACCAACAGAACAATCACTGTCCAATTATTAAAGGACTGACCGTAAATCACCGACAGAACAATCACTGTCCAATTATTAAAGGACTGACCGTAAATCACCTACAGAACAATCACTGTCCAATTATTAAAGGACTGACCATAAATCACCGACAGAACAATCACTGTCCAATTATTAAAGGACTGACCAAAAATCACCTACAGAACAATCACTGTCCTATTATTAAAGGACTGAACATAAATCACCGACAGAACAATCACTGTCCAATTATTAAAGGACTGACCGTAAATCACCGACAGAACAATCACTGTCCAATTATTAAAGGACTGACCGTAAATCACCGACAGAACAATCACTGTCCAATTATTAAAGGACTGACCGTAAATCACCGACAGAACAATCACTGTCCAATTATTAAAGGACTGACCATAAATCACCAACAGAACAATCACTGTCCAATTATTAAAGGACTGACCATACATCACCTACAGAACAATCACTGTCCAATTATTAAAGGACTGACCGTAAATCACCGACAGAACAATCACTGTCCAATTATTAAAGGACTGACCGTAAATCACCGACAGAACAATCACTGACCAATTATTAAAGGACTGACCGTAAATCACCGACAGAACAATCACTGTCCAATTATTAAAGGACTGACCATAAATCACCTACAGAACAATCACTGTCCAATTATTAAAGGACTGACCATAAGTCACCTACAGAACAATCACTGTCCTATTATTAAAGGACTGACCATAAATTACCTACAGAACAATCACGGTCCAATTATTAAAGGACTGACCATAAATCACCTACAGAACAATCACTGTCCAATTATTAAAGGACTGACCGCAAATCACCGACAGAACAATCACTGCCCTATTATTAAAGGACTGACCGTCAGTCACCTGCAGAACAATCACAGTCCAATTATTAAAGGACTGACCATAAATCACCTACAGAACAATCACTGTCCAATTATTGAAGGACTGACCGTAAATCACCGAGAGAACAATCACTGTCCAATTATTAAAGGACTGACTGCAAATCACCGACAGAACAATCACTGCCCTATTATTAAAGGACTGACCGTCAGTCACCTACAGAACAATCGCAGTCCAATTATTAAAGGACTGACCGTAAGTCACCTCCAGAACAATCACTGTCCAATTATTAAAGGACTGACCATAAATCACCTACAGAACAATCACTGTCCAATTATTGAAGGACTGACCGTAAATCACCGAGAGAACAATCACTGTCCTATTATTAAAGGACTGACCATAAATCACCTACAGAGCAATCACTGTCCAATTATTAAAGGACTGACCATCAATCACCGACAGAACAATCACTGTCCAATTATTAAAGGACTGACCGTAAATCACCGACAGAACAATCACTGTCCAATTATTAAAGGACTGACCATAAATCACCTCCAGAACAATCACTGTCCAATTATTGAAGGACTGACCATAAATTACCTACAGAACAATCACAGTCCAATTATTAAAGGTCTGACCGTAAATCACCAACAGAACAATCACTGTCCAATTATTAAAGGACTGACCGTAAATCACCTACAGAACAATCACTGTCCAATTATTAAAGGACTGACCGTAAATCACCTGCAGAACAATCACTGTCCAATTATTAAAGGACTGTCCATAAATCACCTGCAGAACAATCACTGTCCAATTATTAAAGGACTGACCGTAAATCACCTACAGAACAATCACTGTCCAATTATTTAAGGACTGACCGTAAATCACCTACAGATCAATCACTGTCCAATTATTAAAGGACTGACCATAAATCACCTACAGAACAATCACTGTCCAATTTTTAAAGGACTGACCGTAAATCACCTGCAGAACAATCACTGTCCAATTATTAATGGACTGTCCATAAATCACCTGCAGAAAAATCACTGTCCAATTATTAAAGGACTGACCGTAAATCACCTACAGAACAATCACTGTCCAATTATTAAATGAATGACCGTAAATCACCTTCAGAACAATCACTGTCCAATTATTAAAGCACTGTCCGCAAATCACCTACAGAACAATCACTCTCCAATTATTAAAGGACTGACCATAAATCACCAACAGAACAATCACTGTCCAATTCTTAAAGGACTGACCATAAATCACCTACAGAACAATCACTGTCCAATTATTAAAGGACTGACCGTAAATCACCTACAGAACAATCACTGTCCTATTTTTAAAGGACTAACCATAAATTACCTACGGAACAATCACTGTCCAATTATTGAAGGACTGACCATAAATCACCTGCAGAACAATCACTGTCCAATTATAAAAGGACTGACCGTGAATCATCGACAGAACAATCACTATCCAATTATTAAAGGACTGACTGTAAATCACCGACAGAACAATCACTGTCCAATTATTAAAGGACTGACCGTAAATCACCTACAGAACAATCACTGACCAATTATTAAAGGACTGACCGTAAATCACCGACAGAACAATCACTGTCCAATTATTAAAGGACTGACCAAAAATCACCTACAGAACAATCACTGTCCTATTATTAAAGGACTGACCGTAAATCACCAACAGAACAATCACTGTCCAATTATTAAAGGACTGACCGTAAATCACCTACAGAACAATCACTGTCCAATTATTAAAGGACTGACCATAAATCACCGACAGAACAATCACTGTCCAATTATTAAAGGACTGACCAAAAATCACCTACAGAACAATCACTGTCCTATTATTAAAGGACTGAACATAAATCACCGACAGAACAATCACTGTCCAATTATAAAAGGACTGACCGTAAATCACCGACAGAACAATCACTGTCCAATTATTAAAGGACTGACCGTAAATCACCGACAGACCAATCACTGTCCAATTATTAAAGGACTGACCGTAAATCACCGACAGAACAATCACTGTCCAATTATTAAAGGACTGTCCATAAATCACCGACAGAACAATCACTGTCCAATTATTAAAGGACTGACCGTAAATCACCTACAGAACAATCACTGTCCAATTATTAAAGGACTGACCGTAAATCACCGACAGAACAATCACTGTCCAATTATTAAAGGACTGACCGTAAATCACCGACAGAACAATCACTGTCCAATTATTAAAGGACTGACCGTAAATCACCGACAGAACAATCACTGTCCAATTATTAAAGGACAGACCATAAATCACCTACAGAACAATCACTGTCCAATTATTAAAGGACTGACCATAAGTCACCTACAGAACAATCGCTGTCCTATTATTAAAGGACTGACCATAAATTACCTACAGAACAATCACGGTCCAATTATTAAAGGACTGACCATAAATCACCTACAGAACAATCACTGTCCAATTATTAAAGGACTGTCCGCAAATCACCGACAGAACAATCACTGCCCTATTATTAAAGGACTGACCGTCAGTCACCTACAGAACAATCACTGTCCAATTATTGAAGGACTGACCGTAAATCACCGAGAGAACAATCACTGTCCTATTATTAAAGGACTGACCATAAATCACCTACAGAACAATCACTGTCCAATTATTAAAGGACTGACTGTAAATCACCGACAGAACAATCACTGCCCTATTATTAAAGGACTGACCGTCAGTCACCTACAGAACAATCGCAGTCCAATTATTAAAGGACTGACCGTAAGTCACCTCCAGAACAATCACTGTCCAATTATTAAAGGACTGACCATAAATCACCTACAGAACAATCACTGTCCAATTATTGAAGGACAGACCGTAAATCACCGAGAGAACAATCACTGTCCAATTATTAAAGGACTGACCGTCAGTCACCTGCAGAACAATCACAGTCCAATTATTAAAGGATTGACCGTAAGTCACCTCCAGAACAATCACTGTCCAATTATTAAAGGACTGACCATAAATTACCTACAGAACAATCACGGTCCAATTATTAAAGGACTGACCATAAATCACCTACAGAACAATCACTGTCCAATTATTAAAGGACTGTCCGCAAATCACCGACAGAACAATCACTGCCCTATTATTAAAGGACTGACCGTCAGTCACCTACAGAACAATCACTGTCCAATTATTGAAGGACTGACCGTAAATCACCGAGAGAACAATCACTGTCCTATTATTAAAGGACTGACCATAAATCACCTACAGAACAATCACTGTCCAATTATTAAAGGACTGACTGCAAATCACCGACAGAACAATCACTGCCCTATTATTAAAGGACTGACCGTCAGTCACCTACAGAACAATCACAGTCCAATTATTAAAGGACTGACCGTAAGTCACCTCCAGAACAATCACTGTCCAATTATTAAAGGACTGACCATAAATCACCTACAGAACAATCACTGTCCAATTATTGAAGGACAGACCGTAAATCACCGAGAGAACAATCACTGTCCAATTATTAAAGGACTGACCGTCAGTCACCTGCAGAACAATCACAGTCCAATTATTAAAGGATTGACCGTAAGTCACCTCCAGAACAATCACTGTCCAATTATTAAAGGACTGACCATAAATCACCTACAGAACAATCACTGTCCAATTATTGAAGGACAGACCGTAAATCACCGAGAGAACAATCACTGTCCTATTATTAAAGGACTGACCATAAATCACCTGCAGAGCAATCACTGTCCAATTATTAAAGGACTGACCATCAATCACCGACAGAACAATCACTGTCCAATTATTAAAGGACTGACCGTAAATCACCTACAGAACAATCACTGTCCAATTATTAAAGGACTGACCATAAATCACCTCCAGAACAATCACTGTCCAATTATTGAAGGACTGACCATAAATTACCTACAGAACAATCACGGTCCAATTATTAAAGGACTGAGCGTAAATCACCAACAGAACAATCACTGTCCAATTATTAAAGGACTGACCGTAAATCACCTACAGAACAATCACTGTCCAATTATTAAAGGACTGACCGTAAATCACCTACAGAACAATCACTGTCCAATTATTAAAGGACTGACCATAAATCACCTCCAGAACAATCACTATCCAATTATTCAAGGACTGACCATAAATCACCGACAGAACAATCACTGTCCAATTATTAAAGGACTGACCATAAATCACCTCCTGTACAATCACTATCCAATTATTAAAGGACTGACCGTAAATCACCTACAGAACAATCACTGTCCAATTATTAAAGGACTGACCGTAAATCACCTACAGAACAATCACTGTCCAATTATTAAAGGACTGACCATAAATCACCTCCAGAACAATCACTATCCAATTATTCAAGGACTGACCATAAATCACCGACAGAACAATCACTGTCCAATTATTAAAGGACTGACCATAAATCACCTCCTGAACAATCACTATCCAATTATTAAAGGACTGACAATAAATCACCTCCAGAACAATCACTGTCCAATTATTAAAGGACTTGACCAGAAATCACCGACAGAACAGTCACTGTCCAATTATTGAAGGACTGACCATAAATCACCTCCAGAACAATCACTCTCCAATTATTAAAGGGCTGACCATAAATCAACTCCAGAACAATCACTATCCAATTATTAAAGGACTGACCGTAAATCATCTCCAGAACAATCACTGTCCAATTATTAAAGGACTGACCGTAAATCATCTCCAGAACAATCACTATCTAATTAATAAAGGACTGACCATAAATTACCTACAGAACAATCACGGTCCAATTATTAAAGGACTGACCATAAATCACCTCCAGAACAATCACTATCCAATTATTAAAGGACAGACCATAAATCTCCTGCGGAACAATCACTGTCCAATTATTAAAGGACTGACCATAAATCACCTCCAGAACAACCACTATCCAATTATTAAAGGACTGACCATAAATCACCTCCAGAACAATCACTATCCAATTATTAAAGAACAGACCATAAATTACCTACAGAACAATCACAGTCCAATTATTAAATGACTGACCATAAATCACCTCCTGAACAATCACCATCCAATTATTAAAGGACAGACCATAAATCACCGACAGCACAATCACTGTCCTATTATTAAAGGACTGAGCATAAATCACCTACAGAACAGTCACTGTCCAATTATTAAAGGACAGTCCATGAATCACCTACAGAACAATCACTGTCCAATTATTAAAGGACAGTCCATAAATCACCTACAGAACAGTCACTGTTCTATTATTAAAGGACTGACCACAAATCACCTACAGAACAATCACTGTCCTATTATTAAAAGACTGACCATAAATAACCTACGGAACAATCACTGTCCAATTATTAAAGGACTGACCATAAATCACCTACAGAACAATCACTGTCCAATTATTAAAGGACTGACCGTGAATCACCGACAGAACAATCACTATCCAATTATTAATTAAAGGACTGACCGTAAATCACCTACAGAACAATCACTATCCAATTATTAAAGGACTGACCGTAAATCACCTACAGAACAATCACTGTCCAATTATTAAAGGACTGACCGTAAATCACCGACAGAGCAATCACTGTCGTATTATTAAAGGACTGACCGTAAATCACCTACAGAACAATCACTGTCCAATTATTAAAGGACTGACCGTAAATCACCTACAGAACAATCACTGTCCAATTATTAAAGGACTGACCATAAATCACCTCCAGAACAATCACTGTCCAATTATTAAAGGACTGACCATAAATCACCTACAGAACAATCACTGTCCAATTATTGAAGGACAGACCGTAAATCACCGAGAGAACAATCACTGTCCTATTATTAAAGGACTGACCATAAATCACCTGCAGAGCAATCACTGTCCAATTATTAAAGGACTGTCCATCAATCACCGACAGAACAATCACTGTCCAATTATTAAAGGACTGACCGTAAATCACCTACAGAACAATCACTGTCCAATTATTAAAGGACTGACCATAAATCACCTCCAGAACAATCACTGTCCAATTATTGAAGGACTGACCATAAATTACCTACAGAACAATCACGGTCCAATTATTAAAGGACTGAGCGTAAATCACCAACAGAACAATCACTGTCCAATTATTAAAGGACTGACCGTAAATCACCTACAGAACAATCACTGTCCAATTATTAAAGGACTGACCGTAAATCACCTACAGAACAATCACTGTCCAATTATTAAAGGACTGACCATAAATCACCTCCAGAACAATCACTATCCAATTATTCAAGGACTGACCATAAATCACCGACAGAACAATCACTGTCCAATTATTAAAGGACTGACCATAAATCACCTCCTGTACAATCACTATCCAATTATTAAAGGACTGACCGTAAATCACCTACAGAACAATCACTGTCCAATTATTAAAGGACTGACCGTAAATCACCTACAGAACAATCACTGTCCAATTATTAAAGGACTGACCATAAATCACCTCCAGAACAATCACTATCCAATTATTCAAGGACTGACCATAAATCACCGACAGAACAATCACTGTCCAATTATTAAAGGACTGACCATAAATCACCTCCTGAACAATCACTATCCAATTATTAAAGGACTGACAATAAATCACCTCCAGAACAATCACTGTCCAATTATTAAAGGACTTGACCAGAAATCACCGACAGAACAGTCACTGTCCAATTATTGAAGGACTGACCATAAATCACCTCCAGAACAATCACTCTCCAATTATTAAAGGGCTGACCATAAATCAACTCCAGAACAATCACTATCCAATTATTAAAGGACTGACCGTAAATCATCTCCAGAACAATCACTGTCCAATTATTAAAGGACTGACCGTAAATCATCTCCAGAACAATCACTATCTAATTAATAAAGGACTGACCATAAATTACCTACAGAACAATCACGGTCCAATTATTAAAGGACTGACCATAAATCACCTCCAGAACAATCACTATCCAATTATTAAAGGACAGACCATAAATCTCCTGCGGAACAATCACTGTCCAATTATTAAAGGACTGACCATAAATCACCTCCAGAACAACCACTATCCAATTATTAAAGGACTGACCATAAATCACCTCCAGAACAATCACTATCCAATTATTAAAGAACAGACCATAAATTACCTACAGAACAATCACAGTCCAATTATTAAATGACTGACCATAAATCACCTCCTGAACAATCACCATCCAATTATTAAAGGACAGACCATAAATCACCGACAGCACAATCACTGTCCTATTATTAAAGGACTGAGCATAAATCACCTACAGAACAGTCACTGTCCAATTATTAAAGGACAGTCCATGAATCACCTACAGAACAATCACTGTCCAATTATTAAAGGACAGTCCATAAATCACCTACAGAACAGTCACTGTTCTATTATTAAAGGACTGACCACAAATCACCTACAGAACAATCACTGTCCTATTATTAAAAGACTGACCATAAATAACCTACGGAACAATCACTGTCCAATTATTAAAGGACTGACCATAAATCACCTACAGAACAATCACTGTCCAATTATTAAAGGACTGACCGTGAATCACCGACAGAACAATCACTATCCAATTATTAATTAAAGGACTGACCGTAAATCACCTACAGAACAATCACTATCCAATTATTAAAGGACTGACCGTAAATCACCTACAGAACAATCACTGTCCAATTATTAAAGGACTGACCGTAAATCACCGACAGAGCAATCACTGTCGTATTATTAAAGGACTGACCGTAAATCACCTACAGAACAATCACTGTCCAATTATTAAAGGACTGACCGTAAATCACCTACAGAACAATCACTGTCCAATTATTAAAGAACTGTACGTAAATCACCTGCAGAAAAATCACTGTCCAATTATTAAAGGACTGACCGTAAATCACCTACAGAACAATCACTGTCCAAATATTAAAGGACTGACCGTAAATCACCTACAGAACAATCACTATCCAATTATTAAAGGACTGACCGTAAATCACCTACAGAACAATCACTGTCCAACTATTAAAGGACTGACCGTAAATCACCTACAGAACAATCACTATCCAATTATTAAAGGACTGACCGTAAATCACCTACAGAACAATCACTGTCCAATTATTAAAGGACTGACCGTAAATCACCTACAGAACAATCACTATCCAATTATTAAAGGACTGACCGTAAATCACCTACAGAACAATCACTATCCAATTATTAAAGAACTGACCGTAAATCACCTACAGAACAATCACTATCCAACTATTAAAGGACTGACCGTAAATCACCTACAGAACAATCACTATCCAATTGTTAAAGGACTGACCGGAAATCACCTACAGAACAATCACTGTCCAATTATTAAAGGACTGACCATAAATCACCTACAGAACAATCACTGTCCAATTATTAAAGGACTGACCGTAAATCACCAACAGAACAATCACTATCCAATTATTAAAGGACTGACCGTAAATCACCAACAGAACAATCACTGTCCAATTATTAAAGGACTGACCATAAATCACCTTCAGAACAATCACTGTCCAAATATTAAAGGACTGACCGTAAATCACCAACAGAACAATCACTATCCAATCATAAAAGGACTGACCGTAAATCACCTACAGAACAATCACTGTCCAATTATTGAAGGACTGACGGTAAATCACCTACAGAACAATCACTGTCCAATTATTAAATTACTGACCGTAAATCACCTTCAGAACAATCACTGTCCAATTATTAAAGGACTGACCGTAAATCACCAACAGAACAATCACTATCCAATTATTAAAGGACTGACCGTAAATCACCTACAGAACAATCACTGTCCAATTATTGAAGGACTGACCGTAAATCACCTACAGAACAATCACTGTCCAATTATTAAAGGACTGACCATAAATCACCTTCAGAACAATCACTGTCCAAATATTAAAGGACTGTCCGTAAATCACCTACAGAACAATCACTGTCCAATTATTAAAGGACTGTCCGTAAATCACCTACATCGCAATCACTGTCCAATTTTTAAAGGAATGACCGTAAATCACCTTCAGAACAATCACTGTCCAATTATTAAAGGACTGTCCGTAAATCACCTACAGAACAATCACTCTCCAATTATGAAAGGAATGACCATAAATCACCTACAGAGCAATCACTGTCCAATTATTAAAGGACTGACCGTAAATCACCTACAGAACAATCACTATCCAATTATTAAAGGACTGACCGTAAATCACCTACAGAACAATCACTATCCAATTATTAAAGGACTGACCGTAAATCACCTACAGAACAATCACTATCCAACTATTAAAGGACTGACTGTAAATCACCTACAGAACAATCACTATCCAATTATTAAAGGACTGACCGTAAATCACCTACAGAACAATCACTATCCAATTATTAAAGGACTGACCGTAAATCACCTTCAGAATAATCACTGTCCAATTATTAAAGGACTGACCGTAAATCACCAACAGAACAATCACTATCCAATTATTAAAGGACTGACCGTAAATCACCTACAGAACAATCACTGTCCAATTATTGAAGGACTGACCGTAAATCACCGACAGAACAATCACTGTCCAATTATTAAAGGACTGACCATAAATCACCTTCAGAACAATCACTGTCCAAATATTAAAGGACTGACCGTAAATCACCGACAGAGCAATCACTGTCGTATTATTAAAGGACTGACCGTAAATCACCTACAGAACAATCACTGTCCAATTATTAAAGGACTGACCGTAAATCACCTACAGAACAATCACTGTCCAATTATTAAAGAACTGTACGTAAATCACCTGCAGAAAAATCACTGTCCAATTATTAAAGGACTGACCGTAAATCACCTACAGAACAATCACTGTCCAAATATTAAAGGACTGACCGTAAATCACCTACAGAACAATCACTATCCAATTATTAAAGGACTGACCGTAAATCACCTACAGAACAATCACTGTCCAACTATTAAAGGACTGACCGTAAATCACCTACAGAACAATCACTATCCAATTTTTAAAGGACTGACCGTAAATCACCTACAGAACAATCACTGTCCAATTATTAAAGGACTGACCGTAAATCACCTACAGAACAATCACTATCCAATTATTAAAGGACTGACCGTAAATCACCTACAGAACAATCACTATCCAATTATTAAAGAACTGACCGTAAATCACCTACAGAACAATCACTATCCAACTATTAAAGGACTGACCGTAAATCACCTACAGAACAATCACTATCCAATTGTTAAAGGACTGACCGGAAATCACCTACAGAACAATCACTGTCCAATTATTAAAGGACTGACCATAAATCACCTACAGAACAATCACTGTCCAATTATTAAAGGACTGACCGTAAATCACCAACAGAACAATCACTATCCAATTATTAAAGGACTGACCGTAAATCACCTACAGAACAATCACTGTCCAATTATTAAAGGACTGACCATAAATCACCTTCAGAACAATCACTGTCCAAATATTAAAGGACTGACCGTAAATCACCAACAGAACAATCACTATCCAATCATAAAAGGACTGACCGTAAATCACCTACAGAACAATCACTGTCCAATTATTGAAGGACTGACCGTAAATCACCTACAGAACAATCACTGTCCAATTATTAAATTACTGACCGTAAATCACCTTCAGAACAATCACTGTCCAATTATTAAAGGACTGACCGTAAATCACCAACAGAACAATCACTATCCAATTATTAAAGGACTGACCGTAAATCACCTACAGAACAATCACTGTCCAATTATTGAAGGACTGACCGTAAATCACCTACAGAACAATCACTGTCCAATTATTAAAGGACTGACCATAAATCACCTTCAGAACAATCACTGTCCAAATATTAAAGGACTGTCCGTAAATCACCTACAGAACAATCACTGTCCAATTATTAAAGGACTGTCCGTAAATCACCTACATCGCAATCACTGTCCAATTTTTAAAGGAATGACCGTAAATCACCTTCAGAACAATCACTGTCCAATTATTAAAGGACTGTCCGTAAATCACCTACAGAACAATCACTCTCCAATTATGAAAGGAATGACCATAAATCACCTACAGAGCAATCACTGTCCAATTATTAAAGGACTGACCATAAATCACCTTCAGAACAATCACTGTCCAAATATTAAAGGACTGACCGTAAATCACCGACAGAGCAATCACTGTCGTATTATTAAAGGACTGACCGTAAATCACCTACAGAACAATCACTGTCCAATTATTAAAGGACTGACCGTAAATCACCTACAGAACAATCACTGTCCAATTATTAAAGAACTGTACGTAAATCACCTGCAGAAAAATCACTGTCCAATTATTAAAGGACTGACCGTAAATCACCTACAGAACAATCACTGTCCAAATATTAAAGGACTGACCGTAAATCACCTACAGAACAATCACTATCCAATTATTAAAGGACTGACCGTAAATCACCTACAGAACAATCACTGTCCAACTATTAAAGGACTGACCGTAAATCACCTACAGAACAATCACTATCCAATTATTAAAGGACTGACCGTAAATCACCTACAGAACAATCACTGTCCAATTATTAAAGGACTGACCGTAAATCACCTACAGAACAATCACTATCCAATTATTAAAGGACTGACCGTAAATCACCTACAGAACAATCACTATCCAATTATTAAAGAACTGACCGTAAATCACCTACAGAACAATCACTATCCAACTATTAAAGGACTGACCGTAAATCACCTACAGAACAATCACTATCCAATTGTTAAAGGACTGACCGGAAATCACCTACAGAACAATCACTGTCCAATTATTAAAGGACTGACCATAAATCACCTACAGAACAATCACTGTCCAATTATTAAAGGACTGACCGTAAATCACCAACAGAACAATCACTATCCAATTATTAAAGGACTGACCGTAAATCACCTACAGAACAATCACTGTCCAATTATTAAAGGACTGACCATAAATCACCTTCAGAACAATCACTGTCCAAATATTAAAGGACTGACCGTAAATCACCAACAGAACAATCACTATCCAATCATAAAAGGACTGACCGTAAATCACCTACAGAACAATCACTGTCCAATTATTGAAGGACTGACCGTAAATCACCTACAGAACAATCACTGTCCAATTATTAAATTACTGACCGTAAATCACCTTCAGAACAATCACTGTCCAATTATTAAAGGACTGACCGTAAATCACCAACAGAACAATCACTATCCAATTATTAAAGGACTGACCGTAAATCACCTACAGAACAATCACTGTCCAATTATTGAAGGACTGACCGTAAATCACCTACAGAACAATCACTGTCCAATTATTAAAGGAATGACCATAAATCACCTTCAGAACAATCACTGTCCAAATATTAAAGGACTGTCCGTAAATCACCTACAGAACAATCACTGTCCAATTATTAAAGGACTGTCCGTAAATCACCTACATCGCAATCACTGTCCAATTTTTAAAGGAATGACCGTAAATCACCTTCAGAACAATCACTGTCCAATTATTAAAGGACTGTCCGTAAATCACCTACAGAACAATCACTCTCCAATTATGAAAGGAATGACCATAAATCACCTACAGAGCAATCACTGTCCAATTATTAAAGGACAGACCGTAAATCACCTACAGAACAATCACTATCCAATTATTAAAGGACTGTCCGTAAATCACCTACAGAACAATCACTATCCAATTATTAAAGGACTGACCGTAAATCACCTACAGAACAATCACTATCCAACTATGAAAGGACTGACCGTAAATCACCTACAGAACAATCACTATCCAATTATTAAAGGACTGACCGTAAATCACCTACAGAACAATCACTATCCAATTATTAAAGGACTGACCGTAAATCACCTTCAGAATAATCACTGTCCAATTATTAAAGGACTGACCGTAAATCACCAACAGAACAATCACTATCCAATTATTAAAGGACTGACCGTAAATCACCTACAGAACAATCACTGTCCAATTATTGAAGGACTGACCGTAAATCACCGACAGAACAATCACTGTCCAATTATTAAAGGACTGACCATAAATCACCTTCAGAACAATCACTGTCCAAATATTAAAGGACTGTCCGTAAATCACCTACAGAACAATCACTGTCCAATTATAAAAGGACTGTCCATAAATCACCTACATAACAATCACTGTCCAATTTTTAAAGGAATGACCGTAAATCACCTTCAGAACAATCACTGTCCAATTATTAAAGGACTGTCCGTAAATCACCTACAGAGCAATCACTGTCCAATTCTTAAAGGACTGACCATAAATCACCGACAGAACAATCTCTGTCCTATTATTAAAGGACTGACCATAAATTACCTACAGATCAATCACGGTCCAATTATTAAAAGACTGACCATAAATCACCTCCAGAACAATCACTATCCAATTATTCAAGGACTGACCATAAATCACCGACAGAACAATCACTGTCCAATTATTAAAGGACTTGACCAGAAATCACCTACAGAACAATCAATGTCCAATTATTAAAGGACTGTCCGTAAATCACCTACATAATAATCACTGTCCAATTTTTAAAGGAATGTCCGTAAATCACCTTCAGAACAATCACTGTCCAATTATTAAAGGACTGTCCGTAAATCACCTACAGAACAATCACTCTCCAATTATGAAAGGACTGACCATAAATCACCTACAGAGCAATCACTGTCCAATTCTTAAAGGACTGACCATAAATCACCGACAGAACAATCTCTGTCCTATTATTAAAGGACTGACCATAAATTACCTACAGATCAATCACGGTCCAATTATTAAAAGACTGACCATAAATCACCTCCAGAACAATCACTATCCAATTATTCAAGGAATGACCATAAATCAACTCCAGAACAATCACTATCCAATTATTCAAGGACTGACCATAAATCACCTCCAGAACAATCACTGTCCAATTATTAAAGGACTTGACCAGAAATCACCGACAGAACAATCACTGTCCAATTATTCAAGGACTGACCATAAATCACCTCCAGAACAATCACTATCCAATTATTCAAGGACTGACCATAAATCACCTCCAGAACAATCACTGTCCAATTATTAAAGGACTTGACCAGAAATCACCGACAGAACAATCACTGTCCAATTATTGAAGCACTGACCATAAATCACCTCCAGAACAATCACTGTCCAATTATTAAAGGACTGACCGTAAATCACCTACAGAACAATCACTGTCCAATTATTAAAGGACTGACCGTAAATCACCTACAGAACAATCACTGTCCAATTATTAAAGGTCTGTCCGTAAATCACCTACATCGCAATCACTGTCCAATTTTTAAAGGAATGACCGTAAATCACCTTCAGAACAATCACTGTCCAATTATTAAAGGACTGTCCGTAAATCACCTACAGAACAATCACTCTCCAATTATGAAAGGAATGACCATAAATCACCTACAGAGCAATCACTGTCCAATTATTAAAGGACTGACCGTAAATAACCTACAGAACAATCACTATCCAATTATTAAAGGACTGACCGTAAATCACCTACAGAACAATCACTATCCAATTATTAAAGGACTGACCGTAAATCACCTACAGAACAATCACTATCCAACTATTAAAGGACTGACCGTAAATCACCTACAGAACAATCACTATCCAATTATTAAAGGACTGACCGTAAATCACCTACAGAACAATCACTATCCAATTATTAAAGGACTGACCGTAAATCACCTTCAGAATAATCACTGTCCAATTATTAAAGGACTGACCGTAAATCACCAACAGAACAATCACTATCCAATTATTAAAGGACTGACCGTAAATCACCTACAGAACAATCACTGTCCAATTATTGAAGGACTGACCGTAAATCACCTACAGAACAATCACTGTCCAATTATTAAAGGACTGACCATAAATCACCTTCAGAACAATCACTGTCCAAATATTAAAGGACTGTCCGTAAATCACCTACAGAACAATCACTGTCCAATTATAAAAGGACTGTCCATAAATCACCTACAGAACAATCACTGTCCAATTTTTAAAGGAATGACCGTAAATCACCTTCAGAACAATCACTGTCCAATTATTAAAGGACTGACCATAAATCACCTTCAGAACAATCACTGTCCAATTATTAAAGGACTGACCGTAAATCACCAACAGAACAATCACTATCCAATTATTAAAGGACTGACCAGAAATCACCGACAGAACAATCACTGTCCAATTATTGAAGGACTGACCATAAATCACCTCCAGAACAATCACTGTCCAATTATTAAAGGACTGACCGTAAATCACCTACAGAACAATCACTGTCCAATTATTAAAGGACTGACCGTAAATCACCTACAGAACAATCACTGTCCAATTATTAAATGACTGTCCGTAAATCACCTACATCGCAATCACTGTCCAATTTTTAAATGAATGACCGTAAATCACCTTCAGAACAATCACTGTCCAATTATTAAAGGACTGTCCGTAAATCACCTACAGAACAATCACTCTCCAATTATGAAAGGAATGACCATAAATCACCTACAGAGCAATCACTTTCCAATTATTAAAGGACTGACCGTAAATCACCTACAGAACAATCACTATCCAATTATTAAAGGACTGACCGTAAATCACCTACAGAACAATCTCTATCCAATTATTAAAGGACTGACCGTAAATCACCTACAGAACAATCACTATCCAACTATTAAAGGACTGACCGTAAATCACCTACAGAACAATCACTATCCAATTATTAAAGGACTGACCGTAAATCACCTACAGAACAATCACTATCCAATTATTAAAGGACTGACCATAAATCACCTTCAGAATAATCACTGTCCAATTATTAAAGGACTGACCGTAAATCACCAACAGAACAATCACTATCCAATTATTAAAGGACTGACCGTAAATCACCTACAGAACAATCACTGTCCAATTATTGAAGGACTGACCGTAAATCACCTACAGAACAATCACTGTCCAATTATTAAAGGACTGACCATAAATCACCTTCAGAACAATCACTGTCCAAATATTAAAGGACTGTCCGTAAATCACCTACAGAACAATCACTGTCCAATTATAAAAGGACAGTCCATAAATCACCTACATAACAATCACTGTCCAATTTTTAAAGGAATGACCGTAAATCACCTTCAGAACAATCACTGTCCAATTATTAAAGGAATGACCATAAATCACCGACAGAACAATCACTGTCCAATTATTAAAGGACTTGACCAGAAATCATCTACAGAACAATCACTGTCCAATTATTAAAGGACTGTCCGTAAATCACCTACATAACAATCACTGTCCAATTTTTAAAGGAATGTCCGTAAATCACCTTCAGAACAATCACTGTCCAATTATTAAAGGACTGTCCGTAAATCACCTACAGAACAATTACTCTCCAATTATGAAAGGACTGACCATAAATCACCTACAGAGCAATCACTGTCCAATTCTTAAAGGACTGACCATAAATCACCGACAGAACAATCTCTGTCCTATTATTAAAGGACTGACCATAAATTACCTACAGATCAATCACGGTCCAATTATTAAAAGACTGACCATAAATCACCTCCAGAACAATCACTATCCAATTATTCAAGGAATGACCATAAATCAACTCCAGAACAATCATATCCAATTATTCAAGGACTGACCGTAAATCACCTCCAGAACAATCACTGTCCAATTATTAAAGGACTTGACCAGAAATCACCGACAGAACAATCACTGTCCAATTATTCAAGGACTGACCATAAATCACCTCCAGAACAATCAATATCCAATTATTCAAGGACTGACCATAAATCACCTCCAGAACAATCACTGTCCAATTATTAAAGGACTTGACCAGAAATCACCGACAGAACAATCACTGTCCAATTATTGAAGGACTGACCATAAATCACCTCCAGAACAATCACTGTCCAATTATTGAAGGACTGACCATAAATCACCTCCAGAACAATCACTGTCCAATTATTAAAGGACTGACCATAAATCACCTGCAGAACAATCACTATCCAATTATTAAAGGACTGACCGTAAATCACTTCCTGAACAATCACAGTCCAATTATTAAAGGACTGACCATAAATCACCTCCAGAACAATCACTATCCAATTATGAAAGAACAAACCATAAATTACCTACAGAACAATCACAGTCCAATTATTAAAGGACTGACCATAAATCACCTCCTGACAAATCACTATCCAATTATTAAAGGACAGACCATAAATCACCGACAGCACAATCACTGTCCTATTATTAAAGGACTGACCATAAATCACCTACAGAACAATCACTGTCCAATTATTAAAGGACAGTCCATAAATCACCTACAGAACAATCACTGTCCTATTATTAAAGGACTGACCACAAATCACCTACAGAACAATCACTGTCCAATTATTAAAGGACTGACCATAAATGACCTACAGAACAATCACTGTCCAATTATTAAAGGACTGACCGTGAATCACCAACAGAACAATCACTATCCAATTATTAAAGGACTGACCGTAAATCACCGACAGAGCAATCACTGTCCTATTATTAAAGGACTGACCATAAATCACCGACAGAACAATACCTGTCCTATTATTAAAGGACTGACCATAAATTACCTAGAGAACAATCACGGTCCAATTACTGAAGGACTGACCATAAATCACCTACAGAACAATCACTGTCCAATTATTAAAGGACTGACCGCAAATCACCGACAGAACAATCACTGCCCTATTATTAAAGGACTGACCGTCAGTCACCTACAGAACAATCACAGTCCAATTATTAAAGGACTGACCGTAAGTCACCTCCAGAACAATCACTGTCCAATTATTAAAGGACTGACCAAAAATCACCTACAGAACAATCACTGGCCTATTATTAAAGGACTGAACATAAATCACCGACAGAACAATCACTGTCCAATTATTAAAGGACTGACCAAAAATCACCTACAGAACAATCACTGGCCTATTATTAAAGGACTGAACATAAATCACCGACAGAACAATCACTGTCCAATTATAAAAGGACTGACCGTAAATCACCGACAGAACAATCACTGCCCTATTATTAAAGGACTGACCGTCAGTCACCTACAGAACAATCACAGTCCAATTATTAAAGGACTGACCGTAAGTCACCTCCAGAACAATCACTGTCCAATTATTAAAGGACTGACCAAAAATCACCTACAGAACAATCACTGGCCTATTATTAAAGGACTGAACATAAATCACCGACAGAACAATCACTGTCCAATTATTAAAGGACTGACCAAAAATCACCTACAGAACAATCACTGGCCTATTATTAAAGGACTGAACATAAATCACCGACAGAACAATCACTGTCCAATTATAAAAGGACTGACCGTAAATCACCGACAGAACAATCACTGTCCAATTATTAAAGGACTGACCGTAAATCACCGACAGAACAATCACTGTCCAATTATTAAAGGACTGACCATAAATCACCTACAGAACAATCACTGTCCAATTATTAAAGGACTGACAATAAGTCACCGACAGAACAATCACTGTCCTATTATTAAAGGACTGACCATAAATTACCTACAGAACAATGACGGTCCAATTATTAAAGGACTGACCATAAATCACCTGCAGAACAATCACTGTCCAATTATTAAAGGACTGACCATGAAACATCGACAGAACAATCTCTGTCCTGTTATTAAAGGACTGACCATAAATCACCGACAGAACAATCACTATCCAATTATTAAAGGACTGAACATAAATCACCGACAGAACAATCACTGACCAATTATTAAAGGACTGACCAAAAATCACCTACAGAACAATCACTGTCCTATTATTAAAGGACTGACCGTAAATCACCGACAGAACAATCACTGTCCAATTATTAAAGGACTGACCATAAATCAACTACAGAACAATCACTGTCCAATGATTAAAGGACTGACAATAAGTCACCTACAGAACAATCACTGTCCTATTATTAAAGGACTGACCATAAATTACCTACAGAACAATGACGGTCCAATTATTAAAGGACTGACCATAAATCACCTACAGAACAATCACTGTCCAATTATTAAAGGACAGACCATAAATGACCGACAGCACAATCACTGTCCTATTATTAAAGGACTGACCAAAATCACCTAAAGAACAATCACTGTCCAATTATTAAAGGACAGTCCATAAATCACCTACAGAACAATCACTGTTCTATTATTAAAGGACTGACCACAAATCACCGACAGAACAATCACTGTCCTGTTATTAAAGGACTGACCGTAAGTCACCTACAGAACAATCGCAGTCCAATTATTAAAGGACTGACCGTAAGTGACCGACAGAACAATCACTGTCCAATTATTAAAGGACTGACCATTAATCACCGAGAGAACAATCACTATCCTATTATTAAAGGACAGACCATAAATCACCAACAGAACAATCATTGTCCATTTTTTAAAGGACTGACCATAAATCACCCACAAAACAATCACAGTCCAATTATTGAATGACTGACCATAAATCACCTACAGAACAATCATTATCCAATTATTAAAGGACTGACCGTAAATCACCGACTGAACAATCACTGTCCAATTATTAAAGGACTGACCATAATTTACCTACAGAACAATCAATATCCAATTATTAAAGGACTGACCGTAAATCACCAACAGAACAATCACTCTCCAATTATTAAAGGACTGACCATAAATCACCTACAGAGCAATTACTGTCCAATTATTAAAGGACTGACCATAAATCACCGACAGAACAATCACTGTCCAATTATTAAAGGACTGACCGTAAATCACCTACAGAACAATCACTGTCCAATTATTAAAGGACTGACCATAAATCACCTCCAGAACAATCACTGTCCAATTATTGAAGGACTGACCATCAATTACCTACAGAACAATCACGGTCCAATTATTAAAGGAATGACCATAAATCACCTCCAGAACAATCACTATCCAATTATTCAAGGACTGACCATAAATCACCGACAGAACAATCGCTGTCCAATTATTAAAGGACTGACCATAAATCACCTCCTGAACAATCACTATCCAATTATTAAAGGACTGACCATAAATCACCTCCAGAACAACCACTGTCCAATTATTAAAGGACTTGACCAGAAATCACCGACAGAACAATCACTGTCCAATTATTGAAGGACTGACCATAAATCAACTCCAGAACAATCACTCTCCAATTATTAAAGGGCTGACCATAAATCAACTCCAGAACAATCACTATCCAATTATTAAAGGACTGACCGTAAATCATCTCCAGAACAATCACTATCTAATTAATAAAGGACTGACCATAAATTACCTACAGAACAATCACGGTCCAATTATTAAAGGACTGACCATAAATCACCTCCAGAACAATCACTATCCAATTATTAAAGGACAGACCATAAATCACCTCCAGAACAATCACTGTCCAATTATTAAAGGACTGACCATAAAAGACCTGCGGAACAATCACCATCCAATTATTAAAGGACTGACCATAAATCACCTCCAGAACAATCACTATCCAATTATTAAAGGACTGACCATAAATCACCTCCAGAACAATCACTGTCCAATTATTAAAGGACTGACCATAAATCACCTCCAGAACAATCACTATCCAATTATTAAAGGACAGACCGTAAATCACCGACAGCACAATCACTGTCCTATTATTAAAGGACTGACCATAAATCACCTACAGAACAATCACTGTCCAATTATTAAAGGACAGTCCATAAATCACCTTCTGAACAATCACTATCCAATTATTAAAGGACAGACCATAAATCACCGACAGCACAATCACTGTCCTATTATTAAAAGACTGACCATAAATAACCTACAGAACAATCACTGTCCAATTATTAAAGGACTGACCGGAAATCACCTACAGAACAATCACTGTCCAATTATTAAAGGACTGACCGTAATT
Organism: Heterodontus francisci; assembly: GCF_036365525.1. Lineage (NCBI taxonomy): Eukaryota > Metazoa > Chordata > Chondrichthyes > Heterodontiformes > Heterodontidae > Heterodontus > Heterodontus francisci. The sequence continues at coordinate 1,882,099 of NW_027141007.1, forward strand.
CACCGACAGAACAATCACTATCCAATTATTAAAGGACTGACCGTAAATCACCGACAGAACAATCACTGTCCTATTATTAAAGGACTGACCGTAAATCACCTACAGAACAATCACTGTCCAATTATTAAAGGACTGACCGTGAATCACCGACAGAACAATCACTATCCAATTATTAAAGGACTGACCGTAAATCACCGACAGAGCAATCACTGTCCTATTATTAAAGGACTGACCGTAAATCACCTACAGAACAATCACTATCCAATTATTAAAGGACTGACCGTAAATCACCGACAGAGCAATCACTGTCCTATTATTAAAGGACTGACCGTAAATCACCTACAGAACAATCACTGTCCAATTATTAAAGGACTGACCGTGAATCACCGACAGAACAATCACTATCCAATTATTAAAGGACTGACCGTAAATCACCGACAGAGCAATCACTGTCCTATTATTAAAGGACTGACCGTAAATCACCTACAGAACAATCATTATCCAATTATTAAAGGACTGACCGTAAATCACCGACAGAGCAATCACTGTCCTATTATTAAAGGACTGACCGTAAATCACCTACAGAACAATCAGTGTCCAATTATTAAAGGACTGACTGTAAATCACCCACAGAACAATCACTATCCAATTATTAAAGGACTGACCGTGAATCACCGACAGAACAATCACGGTCCAATTATTAAAGGACTGACCGTAAATCACTGACAGAACAATCACTGTCCAATTATTAAAGGAATGACCGTAAATCACCTGCAGAACAATCACTGTCCAATTATTAAATGACTGACCATAAATCACCTCCAGAACAATCACTGTCCAATTATTAAAGGACTGACCATAAATTACCTACAGAACAATCACGGTCCAATTATTAAAGGAATGACCATAAATCACCTCCAGAACAATCACTATCCAATTATTCAAGGACTGACCATAAATCACCGACAGAACAATCGCTGTCCAATTATTAAAGGACTGACCATAAATCATCTCCAGAACAACCACTGTCCAATTATTAAAGGACTTGACCAGAAATCACCGACAGAACAATCACTGTCCAATTATTGAAGGACTGACCATAAATCAACTCCAGAACAATCACTCTCCAATTATTAAAGGGCTGACCATAAATCAACTCCAGAACAATCACTATCCAATTATTAAAGGTCTGACCGTAAATCATCTCCAGAACAATCACTATCTAGTTAATAAAGGACTGACCATAAATCACCGACAGAACAATCACGGTCCAATTATTAAAGGACAGACCAGAAATCACCTCCAGAACAATCACTGTCCAATTATTAAAGGACTGACCATAAAACACCTGCAGAACAATCACCATCCAATTATTAAAGGACTGACCGTAAATCACCTCCAGAACAATCACTATCCAATTATTAAAGGACTGACCATAAATCACCTCCAGAACAATCACTATCCAATTATTAAAGGACTGACCATAAATCACCTCCTGAACAATCACTATCCAATTATTAAAGGACAGACCGTAAATCACCGACAGCACAATCACTGTCCTATTATTAAAGGAGTGACCATAAATCACCTACAGAACAATCACTGTCCAATTATTAAAGACAGTCCATAAATCACCTCCTGAAGAAGCACTATCAAATTATTAAAGGACAGACCATAAATCACCGACAGCACAATCACTGGCCTATTATTAAAAGACTGACCATAAATAAACTACAGAACCATCACTGTCAAATTATTAAAGGTCTGACCGGAAATCACCTACAGAACAATCACTGTCCAATTATTAAAGGACTGACCGTAATTCACCGACAGAACAATCACTATTAAATTATTAAAGGACTGACCGTAAATCACCGACAGAGCAATCACTGTCCAATTATTAAAGGACTGACCGTAAATCACCGACAGAACAATCACTGTCCTACTATTAAAGGACTGACCGTAAATCACCGACAGAACAATCACTGTCCAATTATTAAAGGACTGACCGTGAATCACCGACAGAACAATCACTATCCAATTATTAAAGTACTGACCGTAAATCACCGACAGAGCAATCACTGTCCTATTATTAAAGGACTGACCGTAAATCACCTGCAGAACAATCACTGTCCAATTAGTAAAGGACTGACTGTAAATCACCCACAGAACAATCACTATCCAATCATTAAAGGACTGACCGTGAATCACCGACAGAACAATCACGGTCCAATTATTAAAGGACTGACCGTAAATCACTGACAGAACAATCACTGTCCAATTATTAAAGGTCTGACCGTAAATCAGCTGCAGAACAATCACTGTCCAATTATTAAATGACTGTCCGTAAATCACCTGCAGATCAATCACTGTCCAATTATTGAAGGACTGACCGTAAATCACCTTCAGAACAATCACTGTCCAAATAATAAAGGACTGTCCGTAAATCACCTACAGAACAAAAACTGTCCAATTATTAAAGGACTGTCCGTAAATCACCTACATAACAATCACTGTCCAATTTTTATAGGAATGAGCGTAAATCACCTTCAGAACAATCACTGTCCAATTATTAAAGGACTGTCCATAAATCACCTACAGAACAATCACTGTCCAATTATGAAAGGACTGACCATAAATCACCTACAGAGCAATCACTGTCCAAATCTTAAATGACTGACCATAAATCACCGACAGAACAATCTCTGTCCTATTATTAAAGGACTGACCATAAATTACCTCCAGATCAATCACGGTCCAATTATTAAAGGACTGACCATAAATTACCTCAAGAACAATCACTATCCAATTATTCAGGGACTGACCGTAAATCACCTACAGAACAATCACTGTCCAATTATTAAAGGACTGACCATAAATCACCGACAGAACAATCACTATCCAATTATTAATGGACTGACCATAAATCACCTCCAGAACAATCACTGTCCAATTATTAAAGGTCTTGACCAGAAATCACCGACAGAACAATCACTGTCCAATTATTGAAGGACTGACCATAAATCACCTCCAGAACAATCACTATCCAATTATTAAAGGGCTGACCGTAAATCACCTCCAGAACAATCACTGTCCAATTATTAAAGGACTGACCGTAAATCACCGACAGAACAATCACTGTCCAATTATTAAAGGACTGACCGTGAATCACCGACAGAACAATCACTATCCAATTATTAAAGTACTGACCGTAAATCACCTACAGAACAATCACTGTCCAATTATTAAAGGACTGACCGTAAATCATCTCCAGAACAATCACTGTCCAATTAATAAAGGACTGACCATAAATTACCTAATGAACAGTTACTGTCCAATTATTAAAGGACTGACCATAAATCACCTCCAGAACAATTACTATCCAATTATTAAAGGACAGACCATAAATCACCTCCAGAACAATCACTGTCCAATTATTAAAGAACTGACCATAAATCACCTGCAGAACAATCACTATTCAATTATTAAAGGACTGACCGTAAATCACCGACAGAACAATCACTGTCCAATTATTAAAGGACTGACCATAAATCACCTACAGAACAATCACTGTCCAATTATTAAAGGACTGACCATAAGTTACCTACAGAACAATCACTGTCCTATTATTAAAGGACTGACCATAAATTACCTACAGAACAATCACGGTCCAATTATTAAAGGACTGACCATAAATCACCTACAGAACAATCACTGTCCAATTATTAAAGGACTGACCGCAAATCACCGACAGAACAATCACTGCCCTATTATTAAAGGACTGACCGTCAGTCACCTACAGAACAATCACAGTCCAATTATTAAAGGACTGACCGTAAGTCACCTCCAGAACAATCACTGTCCAATTATTAAAGGACTGACAATAAATCACCTACTGAACAATCACTGTCCAATTATTGAAGGACTGACCGTAAATCACCGAGAGAACAATCACTGTCCAATTATTAAAGGACTGACCGTAAATCACCGAGAGAACAATCACTGTCCAATTATTAAAGGACTGACCGTAAATCACCTACAGAACAATCACTGTCCAATTATTAAAGGACTGACCGTACATCACCTACAGAACAATCACTCTCCAATTATTAAAGGACTGACCATAAATCACCTACAGAGCAATCACTGTCCAATTATTAAAGGACTGACCATAAATCACCGACAGAACAATCACTGTCCAATTATTAAAGGACTGACCGTAAGTCACCTACAGAACAATCACTGTCCAATTATTAAAGGACTGACCGTAAATCACCTACAGAACAATCACTGTCCAATTATTAAAGGACTGACCGTAAATCACCTACAGAACAATCACTGTCCAATTATTAATGGACTGACCGTAATTCACCGACAGAACAATCACTATTAAATTATTAAAGGACTGACCGTAAATCACCGACAGAGCAATCACTGTCCAATTATTAAAGGACTGACCGTAAATCACCGACAGAACAATCACTGTCCTATTATTAAAGGACTGACCGTAAATCACCGACAGAACAATCACTGTCCAATTATTAAAGGGCTGACCGTGAATCACCGACAGAACAATCACTATCCAATTATTAAAGTACTGACCGTAAATCACCGACAGAGCAATCACTGTCCTATTATTAAAGGACTGACCGTAAATCACCTACAGAACAATCACTGTCCAATTAGTAAAGGACTGACTGTAAATCACCCACAGAACAATCACTATCCAATCATTAAAGGACTGACCGTGAATCACCGACAGAACAATCACGGTCCAATTATTAAAGGACTGACCGTAAATCACTGACAGAACAATCACTGTCCAATTATTAAAGGTCTCACCGTAAATCAGCTGCAGAACAATCACTGTCCAATTATTAAATGACTGTCCGTAAATCACCTGCAGATCAATCACTGTCCAATTATTGAAGGACTGACCGTAAATCACCTTCAGAACAATCACTGTCCAAATAATAAAGGACTGTCCGTAAATCACCTACAGAACAAAAACTGTCCAATTATTAAAGGACTGTCCGTAAATCACCTACATAACAATCACTGTCCAATTTTTATAGGAATGACCGTAAATCACCTTCAGAACAATCACTGTCCAGTTATTAAAGGACTGTCCATAAATCACCTGCAGAACAATCACTCTCCAATTATGAAAGGACTGACCATAAATCACCTACAGAGCAATCACTGTCCAAATCTTAAATGACTGACCATAAATCACCGACAGAACAATCTCTGTCCTATTATTAAAGGACTGACCATAAATTACCTCCAGATCAATCACGGTCCAATTATTAAAGGACTGACCATAAATTACCTCCAGAACAATCACTATCCAATTATTCAGGGACCGACCGTAAATCACCGACAGAACAATCACTGTCCAATTATTAAAGGACTGACCATAAATCACCGACAGAACAATCACTATCCAATTATTAATGGACTGACCATAAATCACCTCCAGAACAATCACTGTCCAATTATTAAAGGACTTGACCAGAAATCACCGACAGAACAATCACTGTCCAATTATTGAAGGACTGACCATAAATCACCTCCAGAACAATCACTATCCAATTATTAAAGGGCTGACCGTAAATCACCTCCAGAACAATCACTGTCCAATTATTAAAGGACTGACCGTAAATCACCGACAGAACAATCACTGTCCAATTATTAAAGGACTGACCGTGAATCACCGACAGAACAATCACTATCCAATTATTAAAGTACTGACCGTAAATCACCTACAGAACAATCACTGTCCAATTATTAAAGGACTGACCGTAAATCATCTCCAGAACAATCACTGTCCAATTAATAAAGGACTGACCATAAATTACCTACAGAACAGTTACTGTCCAATTATTAAAGGACTGACCATAAATCACCTCCAGAACAATTACTATCCAATTATTAAAGGACAGACCATAAATCACCTCCAGAACAATCACTGTCCAATTATTAAAGGCCTGACCATAAATCACCTGCAGAACAATCACTATCCAATTATTAAAGGACTGACCGTAAATCACCTGCAGAACAATCACTATCCAATTATTAAAGGACTGACCGTAAATCACCTACAGAACAATCACTGTCCAATTATTAAAGGACTGACCATAAATCACCTCCAGAACAATTACTATCCAATTATTAAAGGACAGACCATAAATCACCGACAGAACAATCACTGTCCAATTATTAAAGGACTGACCGTAAGTCACCTACAGAACAATCACTGTCCAATTATTAAAGGACTGACCGTAAATCACCTACAGAACAATCACTGTCCAATTATTAAAGGACTGACCGTAAATCACCTACAGAACAATCACTGTCCAATTATTAAAGGACTGACCATAAATCATCTCCAGAACAATCACTATCCAATTATTAAAGGACTGACAGTAAATCACCTACAGAACAATCACTATCCAATTATTAAAGGACTGACCATAAATTTCCTACAGAACAATCACTGTCCAATTATTAAAGGACTGACCATAAATCATCTCCAGAACAATCACTATCCAATTATTAAAGGACTGACAGTAAATCACCTACAGAACAATCACTGTCCAATTATTAAAGGACTGACCATAAATCACCTCCAGAACAATCACTATCCAATTATTCAAGGACTGACCATAAATCAACTCCAGATCAATCACTATCCAATTATTCAAGGACTGACCATAAATCACCTACAGAACAATCACTATCCAATTATTAAAGGACTGATCGTAAATCATCTCCAGAACAATCACTATCCAATTAATAAAGGACTGACCATAAATCATCTCCAGAACAATCACTATCCAATTATTAAAGGACTGACCATAAATCACCTCCAGAACAATCACTATCCAATTATTCAAGGACTGACCATAAATCATCTCCAGAACAATCACTATCCAATTATTAAAGGACTGACCGTAAATCACCTCCAGAACAATCACTGTCCAATTATTAAAGGACTGACCATAAATCACCTGCGGAACAATTACTATCCAATTATTAAAGGACTGACCATAAATTTCCTACAGAACAATCACTGTCCAATTATTAAAGGACTGACCATAAATCATCTCCAGAACAATCACTATCCAATTATTCAAGGACTGACCATAAATCACCTACAGAACAATCACTGTCCAATTTCAAGGACTGACCATAAATCACCTACAGAACAATCACTGTCCAATTATTAAAGGACTGACCATAAATCACCTACAGAACAATTTACTATCCAATTATTAAATGACTGACCATAAATCATCTCCAGAACAATCACTATCCAATTAATAAAGGACTGACCATAAATTACCTACAGAAAAATCACTGTCCAATTATTAAAGGACTGACCATAAATCACCTGCGGAACAATTACTGTCCAATTATTAAAGGACTGACCGTAAATCACCGACAGAACAATCACTATCCAATTATTAAAGGACTGACCATAAATCACCTCCAGAACAATCACTATCCAATTATTAAAGGACTGACCAGAAATCACCGACAGAACAATCACTATCCAATTATTAAAGAACTGACCATAAATTACCTGCAGAACAATCACAGTCCAATTATTAAAGGACTGACCATAAATCACCTCCAGAACAATCACTATCCAATTATTAAAGAACTGACCATAAATTACCTACAGAACAATCACTATCCATTTATTAAAGGACAGACCATAAATGACCGACAGCACAATCACTGTCCAATTATTAAAGGACTGACCGCAAATCACCGACAGAACAATCACTGTCCTGTTATTAAAGGACTGACCGTAAGTCACCTACAGAACAATCGCAGTCCAATTATTAAAGGACTGACCGTAAGTGACCGACAGAACAATTACTGTCCAATTATTAAAGGAATGACCATTAATCACCGAGAGAACAATAACTATCCTATTATTAAAGGACTGACCATAAATCACCTGCAGAACAATCACTGTCCAATTTTTAAAGGACTGTCCATAAATCACCTACAAAACAATCACAGTCCAATTATAAAAGGACTGACCATAAATCACCTACAGAACAATCACTATCCAATTATTAAAGGACTGACCATAAATCACCGACAGAACAATCACTGTCCAATTATTAAAGGACTGACCATAATTTACCTACAGAACAATCACTATCCAATTATTAAAGGACTGACCGTAAATCACCAACAGAACAAACGCTCTCCAATTATTAAAGGACTGACCATAAATCACCTACAGAGCAATCACTGTCCAATTATGAAAGGACTGACCATAAATCAGCTACAGAACAACCACTCTCCAATTATTAAAGGACTGACCATAGATCACCTACAGAGCAATCACTGTCCAATTATTAAAGGACTGACCGTAAATCACCTACAGAGCAATCACTGTCCAATTATGAAAGGACTGACCATAAATCAGCTACAGAACAATCACTCTCCAATTATTAAAGGACTGACCATAGATCACCTACAGAGCAATCACTGTCCAATTATTAAAGGACTGACCATAAATCACCGACAGAACAATCACTGCCCAATTATTAAAGGACTGACCGTAAATCACCTACAGAACAATAACTGTCCAATTATTAAAGGACTGACCATAAATCACCTCCAGAACAATCAGTGTCCAATTATTAAAGGACTGACCATAAATTACCTACAGAACAATCACGGTCCAATTATTAAAGGACTGACCATAAATCACCTCCAGAACAATCACTATCCAATTATTCAAGGACTGACCATAAATCAACTCCAGAACAATCACTATCCAATTATTAAAGGACTGACCGTAAATCACCTCCAGAACAATCACTATCCAATTATTCAAGGACTGACCATAAATCAACTCCAGAACAATCACTATCCAATTATTCAAGGACTGACCATAAATCACCTACAGAACAATCACTATCCAATTATTAAAGGACTGATCGTAAATCATCTCCAGAACAATCACTATCCAATTAATAAAGGACTGACCATAAATCACCTCCAGAACAATCACTATCCAATTATTCAAGGACTGACCATAAATCAACTCCAGAACAATCACTATCCAATTATTCAAGGACTGACCATAAATCACCTACAGAACAATCACTATCCAATTATTAAAGGACTGATCGTAAATCATCTCCAGAACAATCACTATCCAATTAATAAAGGACTGACCATAAATCATCTCCAGAACAATCACTATCCAATTATTAAAGGACTGACCATAAATCACCTCCAGAACAATCACTATCCAATTATTCAAGGAATGACCATAAATCATCTCCAGAACAATCACTATCCAATTATTAAAGGACTGACCGTAAATCACCTCCAGAACAATCACTGTCCAATTATTAAAGGACTGACCATAAATCACCTGCGGAACAATTACTATCCAATTATTAAAGGACTGACCATAAATCATCTCCAGAACAATCACTATCCAATTAATAAAGGACTGACCATAAATTTCCTACAGAACAATCACTGTCCAATTATTAAAGGACTGACCATAAATCATCTCCAGAACAATCACTATCCAATTATTCAAGGACTGACCATAAATCACCTACAGAACAATCACTGTCCAATTTCAAGGACTGGCCATAAATCACCTACAGAACAATCACTGTCCAATTATTAAAGGACTGACCTTAAATCACCTACAGAACAATTTACTATCCAATTATTAAATGACTGACCATAAATCATCTCCAGAACAATCACTATCCAATTAATAAAGGACTGACCATAAATTACCTACAGAACAATCACTGTCCAATTATTAAAGGACTGACCATAAATCACCTGAGGAACAATTACTGTCCAATTATTAAAGGACTGACCGTAAATCACCGACAGAACAATCACTATCCAATTATTAAAGGACTGACCATAAATCACCTCCAGAACAATCACTATCCAATTATTAAAGGACTGACCAGAAATCACCTCCAGAACAATCACTATCCAATCATTAAAGAACTGACCATAAATTACCTACAGAACAATCACTATCCATTTATTAAAGGACAGACCATAAATGACCGACAGCACAATCACTGTCCTATTATTAAAGGACTGACCAAAATCACCTACAGAACAATCACTGTCCAATTATTAAAGGACAGTCCATAAATCACCCACAGAACAATCACTGTTCTATTATTAAAGGACTGACCACAAATCACCGACAGAACAATCACTGTCCTATTATTAAAGGACTGACCGTAAGTCACCTACAGAACAATCGCAGTCCAATTATTAAAGGACTGACCATTAATCACCGAGAGAACAATCACGATCCTATTATTAAAGGACTGACCATAAATCACCAACAGAACAATCACTGTCCATTTTTTAAAGGACTGACCATAAATCACCCACAAAACAATCACAGTCCAATTATTGAAGGACTGACCATAAATCACCTACAGAACAATCACTATCCAATTATTAAAGGACTGACCGTAAATCAACGACTGAACAATCACTGTCCAATTATTAAAGGACTGACCATAATTTACCTACAGAACAATCACTATCCAATTATTAAAGGACTGACCGTAAATCACCTACAGAACAATCACTCTCCAATTATTAAAGGACTGACCGTACGTCACCTACAGAACAATCGCAGTCCAATTATTAAAGGACTGACCGTATGTGACCGACAGAACAATCATTGTCCAATTATTAAAGGACTGACCATTAATCACCGAGAGAACAATCACTATCCTATTATTAAAGGAGTGACCATAAATCACCAACAGAACAATCACTGTCCATTTTTTAAAGGACTGACCATAAATCACCCACAAAACAATCACAGTCCAATTATTGAAGGACTGACCATAAATCACCTACAGAACAATCACTATCCAATTATTAAAGGACTGACTGTAAATCACCTCCTGAACAATCACTATCCAATTATTAAAGGACAGACCATAAATGACCGACAGCACAATCACTGTCCTATTATTAAAGGACTGACCAAAATCACCTACAGAACAATCACTGTCCAATTATTAAAGGACAGTCCATAAATCACCCACAGAACAATCACTGTTCTATTATTAAAGGACTGACCACAAATCACCGACAGAACAATCACTGTCCTATTATTAAAGGACTGACCGTAAGTAACCTACAGAACAATCGCAGTCCAATTATTAAAGGACTGACCGTATGTGACCGACAGAACAATCACTGTCCAATTATTAAAGGACTGACCATTAATCACCGAGAGAACAATCACGATCCTATTATTAAAGGACTGACCATAAATCACCAACAGAACAATCACTGTCCATTTTTTAAAGGACTGACCATAAATCACCCACAAAACAATCACAGTCCAATTATTAAAGGAATGACCATAAATCACCTACAGAACAATCACTCTCCAATTATTAAAGGACTGATCGTAAATCACCTACAGAACAATCACTATCCAATTATTAAAGGACTGACCATAAATCACCGACAGAACAATCACTGTCCAATTATTAAAGGACTGACCATAATTTACCTACAGAACAATCACTATCCAATTATTAAAGGACTGACCGTAAATCACCAACAGAACAATCGCTCTCCAATTATTAAAGGACTGACCATAAATCACCTACAGAGCAATCACTGTCCAATTATGAAAGGACTGACCATAAATCACCGACCGAACAATCACTGTCCAATTATTAAAGGACTGACCGCAAATCACCTCCAGAACAATCAGTGTCCAATTATTAAAGGACTGACCATAAATCACCTCCAGAACAATCACTATCCAATTATTCAAGGACTGACCATTAATCAACTCCAGAACAATCACTATCCAATTATTAAGGACTGACCGTAAATCATCTCCAGAACAATCACTATCCAATTAATAAAGGACTGACCATGAATTACCTACAGAACAATCACTGTCCAATTATTAAAGGACTGACCATAAATCACCTACAGAACAATCACTGTCCAATTATTAAAGGACTGACCGTAAATCATCTCCAGAACAATCACGATCCAATTAATAAAGGACTGACCATAAATTACCTACAGAACAATCACTGTCCAATTATTAAAGGACTGACCATAAATCACCTGCGGAACAATTACTGTCCAATTATTAACGGACTGACCGTAAATCACCTACAGAACAATCACTATCCAATTATTAAAGGACTAACCGTAAATCACCTCCAGAACAATCTCTATCCAATTATTAAAGGACTGACCATAAATCACCTCCAGAACAATCACTATCCAATTATGAAAGAACTGACCATAAATTACCTACAGAACAATCACAGTCCAATTATTAAAGGACTAACCGTAAATCACCTCCAGAACAATCTCTATCCAATTATTAAAGGACTGACCATAAATCACCTCCAGAACAATCACTATCCAATTATGAAAGAACTGACCATAAATCACCTCCTGAACAATAACTATCCAATTATTAAAGGACAGACCATAAATGACCGACAGCACAATCACTGTCCTATTATTAAAGGACTGACCAAAATCACCTACAGAACAATCACTGTCCAATTATTAAAGGACAGTCCATAAATCACCCACAGAACAATCACTGTTCTATTATTAAAGGACTGACCACAAATCACCGACAGAACAATTACTGTCCTATTATTAAAGGACTGACCGTAAGTCACCTACAGAACAATCGCAGTCCAATTATTAAAGGACTGACCGTATGTGACCGACAGAACAATCACTGTCCAATTATTAAAGGACTGACCATTAATCACCGAGAGAACAATCACGATCCTATTATTAAAGGACTGACCATAAATCACCAACAGAACAATCACTGTCCATTTTTTAAAGGACTGACCATAAATCACCCACAAAACAATCACAGTCCAATTATTGAATGACTGACCATAAATCACCTACAGAACAATCACTATCCAATTATTAAAGGACTGACCGTAAATCACCGACTGAACAATCACTGTCCAATTATTAAAGGACTGACCATAATTTACCTACAGAACAATCACTATCCAATTATTAAAGGACTGACCGTAAATCACCTACAGAACAATCACTCTCCAATTATTAAAGGACAGACCGTAAGTCACCTACAGAACAATCGCAGTCCAATTATTAAAGGACTGACCGTATGTGACCGACAGAACAATCACTGTCCAATTATTAAAGGACTGACCATTAATCACCGAGAGAACAATCACTATCCTATTATTAAAGGACTGACAATAAATCACCAACAGAACAATCACTGTCCATTTTTTAAAGGACTGACCATAAATCACCCACAAAACAATCACAGTCCAATTATTGAAGGACTGACCATAAATCACCTACAGAACAATCACTATCCAATTATTAAAGGACTGACCGTAAATCACCGACTGAACAATCACTGTCCAATTATTAAAGGTCTGACCATAATTTACCTACAGAACAATCACTATCCAAATATTAAAGGACTGACCGTAAATCACCTACAGAACAATCACTCTCCAATTATTAAAGGACTGACCATAAATCACCTACAGAACAATCACTCTCCAATTATTAAAGGACTGACCATAAATCACCTACAGAACAATCACTGTCCAATTATTAAAGGACTGACCATAAATCACCTACAGAACAATCACTGTCCAATTATTAAAGGACTGACCATAAATTACCTACAGAACAATCACGGTCCAATTATTAAAGGACTGACCATAAATCACCTCCAGAACAATCACTATCCAATTATTCAAGGACTGACCATAAATCACCGACAGAACAATCGCTGTCCAATTATTAAAGGACTGACCATAAATCACCTCCTGAACAATCACTATCCAATTATTAAAGGACTGACCATAAATCACCTCCAGAACAACCACTGTCCAATTATTAAAGGACTTGACCAGAAATCACCGACAGAACAATCACTGTCCAATTATTGACGGACTGACCATAAATCACCTCCAGAACAATCACTCTCCAATTATTAAAGGGCTGACCATAAATGAACTCCAGAACAATCACTATCCAATTATTAAAGGACTGACCGTAAATCATCTCCAGAACAATCACTATCTAATTAATAAAGGACTGACCATAAATTACCGACAGAACAATCACGGTCCAATTATTAAAGGACTGACCATAAATCACCTCCAGAACAATCACTGTCCAATTATTAAAGGACTGACCATAAATCACCTACAGAACAATCACTATCCAATTATTAAAGGTCTGACCATAAATCACCTCCTGAACAATCACTATCCAATTATTAAAGGACAGACCATAAATCACCGACAGCACAATCACTGTCCTATTATTAAAGGACTGACCATAAATCACCTACAGAACAATCGCTGTCCAATTATTAAAGGACAGTCCATAAATCACCTACAGAACAATCACTGTTCTATTATTAAAGGACTGACCACAAATCACCCACAGAACAATCACTGTCCTATTATTAAAAGACTGACCATAAATAACCTACGGAACAATCACTGTCCAATTATTAAAGGACTGACCGTAAATCACCGACAGAACAATCACTGTCCAATTATTGACGGACTGACCGTAAATCACCTCCAGAACAATCACTCTCCAATTATTAAAGGGCTGACCATAAATGAAGTCCAGAACAATCACTATCCAATTATTAAAGGACTGACCGTAAATCACCTACAGAACAATCACTGTCCAATTATTAAAGGACTGACCGTAAATCACTGACAGAACAATCACTGTCCAATTATTCAAGGACTGACCGTAAATCACCTGCAGAACAATCACTGTCCAATTATTAAAGGACTGTCCGTAAATCACCTGCAGAACAATCACTGTCCAATTATTGAAGGACTGACCATAAATCACCTTCAGAACAATCACTGTCCAAATATTAAAGGACTGTCCGTAAATCACCTACAGAACAATCACTGTCCAATTATTAAAGGACTGTCCGTAAATCACCTACATAACAATCACTGTCCAATTTTTAAAGAAATGACCGTAAATCACCTTCAGAACAATCACTGTCCAATTATTAAAGGACTGTCCGTAAATCACCTACAGAACAATCACTCTCCAATTATGAATGGACAGACCATAAATCACCTACAGAGCAATCACTGTCCAAATCTTAAAGGACTGACCATAAATCACCGACAGAACAATCTCTGTCCTATTGTTAAAGGACTGACCATAAATTACCTCCAGATCAATCACGGTCCAATTATTAAAGGACTGACCATAAATCACCTCCAGAACAATCACTATCCAATTATTCAAGGACTGACCGTAAATCACCTACAGAACAATCACTGTCCAATTATTAAAGGACTGACCATAAATCACCGACAGAACAATCACTGTCCAATTATTAAAGGACTGACCGTAAATCACCTACAGAACAATCACTGTCCAATTATTAATGGACTGACCATAAATCACCTCCAGAACAATCACTGTCCAATTATTAAAGGACTTGACCAGAAATCACCGACAGAACAATCACTGTCCAATTATTGAAGGACTGACCATAAATCACCTCCAGAACAATCACTCTCCAATTATTAAAGGGCTGACCATAAATCAACTCCAGAACAATCACTATCCAATTATTAAAGGACTGACCATAAATTACCTACAGAACAGTTACTGTCCAATTATTAAAGGACTGACCATAAATCTCATCCAGAACAATTACTATCCAATTATTAAAGGACAGACCATAAATCACCTCCAGAACAATCACTGTCCAATTATTAAAGGACTGACCATAAATCACCTCCAGAACAATCAGTATCCAATTATTAAAGAACAAACCATAAATTACCTACACAACAATCACAGTCCAATTATTAAAGGACTGACCATAAATCACCGACAGCACAATCACTGTCCAATTATTAAAGGACTGACCATAAATCACCTACAGAACAATCACTGTTCTATTATTAAAGGACTGACCACAAATCACCTACAGAACAATCACTGTCCTATTATTAAATGACTGACCATAAATAACCTACGGAACAATCACTGTCCAATTATTAAAGCACTCACCATAAATGACCTACAGAACAATCACTGTCCAATGATTAAAGGACTGACCGTGAATCACCGACAGAACAATCACTATCCAATTATTAAAGGACTGACCGTAAATCACCTACAGAACAATCACTGTCCAATTATTAAAGGACTGACCGTAAATCACCTACAGAACAATCAATGTCCAATTACTAAAGGACTGTCCATAAATCACCTGCAGAACAATCACTGTCCAATTATTAAAGGACTGACCGTAAATCACCTACAGAACAATCACTGTCCAATTATTCAAGGACTGACCGTAAATCACCTACAGAACAATCACTGTCCAATTATTAAAGGACTGACCGTAAATCACCTACAGAACAATCACTGTCCAATTATTGAAGGACTGACCGTAAATCACCTGCAGAACAATCACTGTCCAATTATTAAAGGACTGACCATAAATCACCTACAGAACAATCACTGTCCAATTTTTAAAGGAATGACCGTAAATCACCGACAGAACAATCACTGTCCAATTATTAAAGGACTAACCGTAAATCACCGACAGAACAATCACTGTCCAATTATTAAAGGACTGACCGTAAATCACCGACAGAACAATCACTGACCAATTATTAAAGGACTGACCAAAAATCACCTACAGAACAATCACTGTCCTATTGTTAAAGGACTGATCATAAATCACAGACAGAACAATCGCTGTCCAATTATTAAAGGACTGACCATAAATCACCTACAGAACAATCACTGTCCAATTATTAAAGGACTGACCAAAAATCACCTACAGAACAATCACTGTCCTATTATTAAAGGACTGAACATAAATCACCGACAGAACAATCACTGTCCAATTATTAAAGGACTGACCGTAAATCACCGACAGAACAATCACTTTCCAATTATGAAAGGACTGACCATAAATCACCTACAGAACAATCACTGTCCAATTATTAAAGGACTGACCATAAGTCACCTACAGAACAATCACTGTCCTATTATTAAAGGACTGACCATAAATTACCTACAGAACAATCACGGTCCAATTATTAAAGGACTGACCATAAATCACCTACAGAACAATCACTGTCCAATTATTAAAGGACTGACCGCAAATCACCGACAGAACAATCACTGCCCTATTATTAAAGGACTGACCGTCAGTCACCTACAGAACAATCACAGTTCAATTATTAAAGGACTGACCGTAAATCACCTACAGAACAATCACTGTCCAATTATTAAAGGACTGACCAGAAATCACCTCCAGAACAATCACTGTCCAATTATTAAAGGACTGACCATAAATTGCCTACAGAACAATCACGGTCCAATTATTAAAGGACTGACCATAAATCACCTCCAGAACAATCACTCTCCAATTATTGAAGGACTGACCATAAATCACCTCCAGAACAATCACTCTCCAATTATTCAAGGACTGACCATAAATCACCTCCAGAACAACCACTGTCCAATTATTAAAGGACTTGACCAGAAATCACCGACAGAACAATCACTGTCCAATTATTGACGGACTGACCGTAAATCACCTCCAGAACAATCACTCTCCAATTATTAAAGGGCTGACCATAAATGAAGTCCAGAACAATCACTATCCAATTATTAAAGGACTGACCGTAAATCATCTCCAGAGCAATCACTATCTAATTAATAAAGGACTGACCATAAATTACCTACAGAACAATCACCATCCAATTATTAAAGGACTGACCATAAATCACCTCCAGTACAATCACTATCCAATTATTAAAGGACTGACCATAAATCACCTCCAGAACAATCACTATCCAATTATTAAAGGACTGACCATAAATCACCTCCTGAACAATCACTATCCAATTATTAAAGGACAGACCATAAATCACCTACAGAACAATCACTGTCCAATTATTAAAGGACAGTCCATAAATCACCTACAGAACAATCACTGTCCTATTATTAAAAGTCTGACCATAAATAACCTACGGAACAATCACTGTCCAATTATTAAAGGACTGACCGTAAATCACCTACAGAACAATCACTGTCCAATTATTAAAGGACTGACCGTGAATCACCGACAGAACAATCACTATCCAATTATTAAAGGACTGACCGTAAATCACCGACAGAGCAATCACTGTCCTATTATTAAAGGACTGACCGTAAATCACCTACAGAACAATCACTGTCCAATTATTAAAGGACTGACCGTAAATCACTGACAGAACAATCACTGTCCAATTATTAAAGGACTGCCCGTAAATCACCTGCTGAACAATCACTGTCCAATTATTAAAGGACTGTCCGTAAATCACCTGCAGAACAATCACTGTCCAATTATTAAAGGACTGACCGTAAATCACCTGCAGAACAATCACTGTCCAATTATTAAAGGACTGTCCGTAAATCACCTACATAACAATCACTGTCCAATTTTTAAAGGAATGACCGTAAGTCACCTTCAGAACAATCACTGTCCAATTATTAAAGGACTGTCCGTAAATCACCTACAGAACAATCACTCTCCAATTATGAAAGGACTGACCATAAATCACCTACAGAGCAATCACTGTCCAAATCTTAAAGGACTGACCATAAATCACCGACAGAACAATCTCTGTCCTATTATTAAAGGACTGACCATAAATTACCTCCAGATCAATCACGGTCCAATTATTAAAGGACTGACCGTAAATCACCTACAGAACAATCACTATCCAATTATTAAAGGACTGACCATAAATCACCTACAGAACAATCACTGTCCAATTATTAAAGGACTGACCATAAATCACCGACAGAACAATCAATGTCCAATTATTAAAGGACTGACCATAAATCACCTCCAGAACAATCACTATCCAATTATTAATGGACTGACCATAAATCACCTCCAGAACAATCACTGTCCAATTATTAAAGGACTTGACCAGAAATCACCGACAGAACAATCACTGTCCAATTATTGAAGGACTGACCATAAATCAACTCCAGAACAATCACTATCCAATTATTAAAGGACTGACCGTAAATCACCTACAGAACAGTTACTGTCCAATTATTAAAGGACTGACCGTAAATCACCTCCAGAACAATTACTATCCAATGATTAAAGGACAGACCATAAATCACCTACAGAACAATCACTGTCCAATTATTAAAGGACTGACTGCAAATCACCGACTGAACAATCACTGCCCTATTATTAAAGGACTGACCGTCAGTCACCTACAGAACAATCACAGTCCAATTATTAAAGGACTGACCGTAAGTCACCTCCAGAACAATCACTGTCCAATTATTAAAGGACTGACCATAAATCACCTACAGAACAATCACTGTCCACTTATTGAAGGACTGACCGTAAATCACCGAGAGAAAAATCACTGTCCTATTATTAAAGGACTGACCATAAATCACCTACAGAGCAATCACTGTCCAATTATTAAAGGACTGACCATCAATCACCGACAGAACAATCACTGTCCAATTAATAAAGGACTGACCGTAAATCACCTACAGAACAATCACTGTCCAATTATTAAAGGACTGACCATAAATCACCTCCAGAACAATCACTGTCCAATTATTGAAGGACTGACCATAAATTACCTACAGAACAATCACGGTCCAATTATTAAAGGACTGACCGTAAATCACCAATAGAACAATCACTGTCCAATTATTAAAGGACTGACCGTAAATCACCTACAGAACAATCACTGTCCAATTATTAAAGGACTGACCGTAAATCACCTGCAGAACAATCACTGTCCAATTATTAAAGGACTGTCCATAAATCACCTGCAGAACAATCACTGTCCAATTATTAAAGGACTGACCGTAAATCACCTACAGAACAATCACTGTCCAATTATTTAAGGACTGACCGTAAATCACCTACATATCAATCACTGTCCAATTATTAAAGGACTGACCATAAATCACCTACAGAACAATCACTGTCCAATTTTTAAAGGACTGACCGTAAATCACCTGCAGAACAATCACTGTCCAATTATTAAAGGACTGTCCATAAATCTCCGACAGAACAATCACTGTCCAATTATTAAAGGACTGACCGTAAATCACCTACAGAACAATCACTGTCCAATTATTAAAGGAATGACCGTAAATCACCTTCAGAACAATCACTGTCCAATTATTAAAGGACTGACCTTAAGTCACCGACAGAACAATCACTGTCCTATTATTAAAGGACTGACCATAAATTACCTACAGAACAATCACGGTCCAATTATTAAAGGACTGACCGTAAATCACCTACAGAACAATCACTGTCCAATTATTTAAGGACTGACCGTAAATCACCTACATATCAATCACTGTCCAATTATTAAAGGACTGACCATAAATCACCTACAGAACAATCACTGTCCAATTTTTAAAGGACTGACCGTAAATCACCTGCAGAACAATCACTGTCCAATTATTAAAGGACTGAACATAAATCACCGACAGAACAATCACTGACCAATTATTAAAGGAATGACCGTAAATCACCTTCAGAACAATCACTGTCCAATTATTAAAGGACTGACCTTAAGTCACCGACAGAACAATCACTGTCCTATTATTAAAGGACTGACCATAAATTACCTACAGAACAATCACGGTCCAATTATTAAAGGACTGACCATAAATCACCTACAGAACAATCACTGTCCAATTATTAAAGGACTGACCGCAAATCACCGACAGAACAATCACTGTTCAATGATTAAAGGACTTGACCAGAAATCACCGACAGAACAATCACTGTCCAATTATTGAAGGACTGACCATAAATCACCTCCAGAACAATCACTATCCAATTATTAAAGGACTGACCATAAATCACCTCCAGAACAATCACTATCCAATTATTAAAGAACAAACCATAAATTACCTACAGAACAATCACAGTCCAATTATTAAAGGACTGACCATAAATCACCTCCTGAACAATCACTATCCAATTATTAAAGGACAGACCATAAATCACCGACAGCACAATCACTGTACTATTATTAAAGGACTGACCATAAATCACCTACAGAACAATCACTGTTCTATTATTAAAGGACTGACCACAAATCACCTACAGAACAATCACTGTCCTATTATTAAATGACTGACCATAAATAACCTACGGAACAATCACTGTCCAATTATTAAAGGACTGACCATAAATGACCTACAGAACAATCACTGTCTAATTATTAAAGGACTGACCGTAAATCACCTACAGAACAATCACTGTCCTATTATTAAAGGACTGACCGTAAATCGCTGACAGAACAATCACTGTCCAATTACTAAAGGACTGACCGTAAATCACCTACAGAACAATCACTGTCCAATTATTAAAGGACTGACCGTAAATCACCTGCAGAACAATCACTGTCCAATTATTAAAGGACTGTCCATAAATCACCTGCAGAACAATCACTGTCCAATTATTAAAGGACTGACCGTAAATCACCTACAGAACAATCACTGTCCAATTATTTAAGGACTGACCGTAAATCACCTACAGATCAATCACTGTCCAATTATTAAAGGACTGACCATAAATCACCTACAGAACAATCACTGTCCAATTTTTAAAGGACTGACCGTAAATCACCTGCAGAACAATCACTGTCCAATTATTAAAGGACTGTCCATAAATCACCTGCAGAACAATCACTGTCCAATTATTAAAGGACTGACCGTAAATCGCCTACAGAACAATCACTGTCCAATTATTAAAGGAATGACCGTAAATCACCTTCAGAACAATCACTGTCCAATTATTAAAGGACTGTCCGCAAATCACCTACAGAACAATCACTCTCCAATTATTAAAGGACTGACCATAAATCACCTACAGAACAATCACTGTCCAATTATTAAAGGACTGACCATAAATCACCTCCTGAACAATCACTATCCAATTATTAAAGGACAGACCATAAATCACCGACAGCATAATCACTGTACTATTATTAAAGGACTGACCATAAATCACCTACAGAACAATCACTGTTCTATTATTAAAGGACTGACCACAAATCACCTACAGAACAATCACTTTCCTATTATTAAATGACTGACCATAAATAACCTACGGAACAATCACTGTCCAATTATTAAAGGACTGACCATAAATGACCTACAGAACAATCAATGTCTAATTATTAAAGGACTGACCGTAAATCACCTACAGAACAATCACTGTCCTATTATTAAAGGACTGACCGTAAATCGCTGACAGAACAATCACTGTCCAATTACTAAAGGACTGACCGTAAATCACCTACAGAACAATCACTGTCCAATTATTAAAGGACTGACCGTAAATCACCTGCAGAACAATCACTGTCCAATTATTAAAGGACTGTCCATAAATCACCTGCAGAACAATCACTGTCCAATTATTAAAGGACTGACCGTAAATCACCTACAGAACAATCACTGTCCAATTATTTAAGGACTGACCGTAAATCACCTACAGATCAATCACTGTCCAATTATTAAAGGACTGACCATAAATCACCTACAGAACAATCACTGTCCAATTATTAAAGGACTGACCATAAATCACCTCCTGAACAATCACTATCCAATTATTAAAGGACAGACCATAAATCACCGACAGCACAATCACTGTACTATTATTAAAGGACTGACCATAAATCACCTACAGAACAATCACTGTTCTATTATTAAAGGACTGACCACAAATCACCTACAGAACAATCACTGTCCTATTATTAAATGACTGACCATAAATAACCTACGGAACAATCACTGTCCAATTATTAAAGGACTGACCATAAATGACCTACAGAACAATCACTGTCTAATTATTAAAGGACTGACCGTAAATCGCTGACAGAACAATCACTGTCCAATTACTAAAGGACTGACCGTAAATCACCTACAGATCAATCACTGTCCAATTATTAAAGGACTGACCATAAATCACCTACAGAACAGTCACTGTCCAATTTTTAAAGGACTGAATGTAAATCACCTGCAGAACAATCACTGTCCAATTATTAAAGGACTGTCCATAAATCACCTGCAGAACAATCACTGTCCAATTATTAAAGGACTGACCGTAAATCACCTACAGAACAATCACTGTCCAATTATTAAAGGAATGACCGTAAATCACCTTCAGAACAATCACTGTCCAATTATTAAAGGACTGTCCGCAAATCACCTACAGAACAATCACTCTCCAATTATTAAAGGACTGACCGTAAATCACCTACAGAACAATCATGTCCAATTATTAAAGGAATGACCGTAAATCACCTTCAGAACAATCACTGTCCAATTATTAAAGGACTGTCCGCAAATCACCTACAGAACAATCACTCTCCAATTATTAAAGGACTGACCATAAATCACCTACAGAACAATCACTGTCCAATTATTAAAGGACTGACCATAAATCACCTCCTGAACAATCACTATCCAATTATTAAAGGACAGACCATAAATCACCGACAGCACAATCACTGTACTATTATTAAAGGACTGACCATAAATCACCTACAGAACAATCACTGTCCAATTATTAAAGGACTGACCGTAAATCACCTACAGAACAATCACTGTCCAATTATTTAAGGACTGACCGTAAATCACCTACAGATCAATCACTGTCCAATTATTAAAGGACTGACCATAAATCACCTACAGAACAGTCACTGTCCAATTTTTAAAGGACTGACCGTAAATCACCTGCAGAACAATCACTGTCCAATTATTAAAGGACTGTCCATAAATCACCTGCAGAACAATCACTGTCCAATTATTAAAGGACTGACCGTAAATCACCTACAGAACAATCACTGTCCAATTATTAAAGGAATGACCGTAAATCACCTTCACAACAATCACTGTCCAATTATTAAAGGACTGTCCGCAAATCACCTACAGAACAATCACTCTCCAATTATTAAAGGACTGACCATAAATCACCTACAGAACAATCATGTCCAATTATTAAAGGAATGACCGTAAATCACCTTCAGAACAATCACTGTCCAATTATTAAAGGACTGTCCGCAAATCACCTACAGAACAATCACTCTCCAATTATTAAAGGACTGACCATAAATCACCTCCTGAACAATCACTATCCAATTATTAAAGGACAGACCATAAATCACCGACAGCACAATCACTGTACTATTATTAAAGGACTGACCATAAATCACCTACAGAACAATCACTGTTCTATTATTAAAGGACTGACCACAAATCACCTACAGAACAATCACTGTCCTATTATTAAATGACTGACCATAAATAACCTACGGAACAATCACTGTCCAATTATTAAAGGACTGACCATAAATCTCTGACAGAACAATCACTGTCCAATTACTAAAGGACTGACCGTAAATCACCTACAGAACAATCACTGTCCTATTATTAAAGGACTGACCGTAAATCTCTGACAGAACAATCACTGTCCAATTACTAAAGGACTGACCGTAAATCACCTACAGAACAATCACTGTCCAATTATTAAAGGACTGACCGTAAATCACCTGCAGAACAATCACTGTCCAATTATTAAAGGACTGTCCATAAATCACCTGCAGAACAATCACTGTCCAATTATTAAAGGACTGACCGTAAATCACCTACAGAACAATCACTGTCCAATTATTTAAGGACTGACCGTAAATCACCTACAGATCAATCACTGTCCAATTATTAAAGGACTGACCATAAATCACCTACAGAACAATCACTGTCCAATTTTTAAAGGACTGACCGTAAATCACCTGCAGAACAATCACTGTCCAATTATTAAAGGACTGTCCATAAATCACCTGCAGAACAATCACTGTCCAATTATTAAAGGACTGACCGTAAATCACCTACAGAACAATCACTGTCCAATTATTAAAGGAATGACCGTAAATCACCTTCAGAACAATCACTGTCCAATTATTAAAGGACTGTCCGCAAATCGCCTACAGAACAATCACTCTCCAATTATTAAAGGACTGACCGTAAATCACCTACAGAACAATCATGTCCAATTATTAAAGGAATGATCATAAATCACCTTCAGAACAATCACTGTCCAATTATTAAAGGACTGTCCGCAAATCACCTACAGAACAATCACTCTCCAATTATTAAAGGACTGACCATAAATCACCTACAGAACAATCACTGTCCAATTATTAAAGGACTGACCGTAAATCACCTACAGAACAATCACTGTCCTATTTTTAAAGGACTAACCATAAATTACCTACGGAACAATCACGGACCAATTATTGAAGGAATGACCATAAATCACCTGCAGAACAATCACTGTCCAATTATAAAAGGACTGACCGTGAATCATCGACAGAACAATCACTATCCAATTATTAAAGGACTGACCGTAAATCACCGACAGAACAATCACTGTCCAATTATTAAGGGACTGACCGTAAATCACCTACAGAACAATCACTGACCAATTATTAAAGGACTGACCGTAAATCACCGACAGAACAATCACTGTCCAATTATTAAAGGACTGACCAAAAATCACCTACAGAACAATCACTGTCCTATTATTAAAGGACTGACCGTAAATCACCGACAGAACAATCACTGTCCAATTATTAAAGGACTGACCGTAAATCACCTACAGAACAATCACTGTCCAATTATTAAACTACTGACCGTAAATCACCAACAGAACAATCACTGTCCAATTATTAAAGGACTGACCGTAAATCACCGACAGAACAATCACTGTCCAATTATTAAAGGACTGACCGTAAATCACCTACAGAACAATCACTGTCCAATTATTAAAGGACTGACCATAAATCACCGACAGAACAATCACTGTCCAATTATTAAAGGACTGACCAAAAATCACCTACAGAACAATCACTGTCCTATTATTAAAGGACTGAACATAAATCACCGACAGAACAATCACTGTCCAATTATAAAAGGACTGACCGTAAATCACCGACAGAACAATCACTGTCCAATTATTAAAGGACTGACCGTAAATCACCGACAGACCGATCACTGTCCAATTATTAAAGGACTGACCGTAAATCACCGACAGAACAATCACTGTCCAATTATTAAAGGACTGTCCATAAATCACCGACAGAACAATCACTGTCCAATTATTAAAGGACTGACCATAAATCACCTACAGAACAATCACTGTCCAATTATTAAAGGACTGACCGTAAATCACCGACAGAACAATCACTGTCCAATTATTAAAGGACTGACCATAAATCACCGACAGAACAATCACTGTCCAATTATTAAAGGACTGACCGTAAATCACCGACAGAACAATCACTGTCCAATTATTAAAGGACTGACCATAAATCACCAACAGAACAATCACTGTCCAATTATTAAAGGACTGACCATAAGTCACCTACAGAACAATCGCTGTCCTATTATTAAAGGACTGACCATAAATTACCTACAGAACAATCACGGACCAATTATTAAAGGACTGACCATAAATCACCTACAGAACAATCACTGTCCAATTATTAAAGGACTGTCCGCAAATCACCGACAGAACAATCACTGCCCTATTATTAAAGGACTGACCGTCAGTCACCTACAGAACAATCATTGTCCAATTATTGAAGCACTGACCGTAAATCACCGAGAGAACAATCACTGTCCTATTATTAAAGGACTGACCATAAATCACCTACAGAACAATCACTGTCCAATTATTAAAGGACTGACTGCAAATCACCGACAGAACAATCACTGCCCTATTATTAAAGGACTGACCGTCAGTCACCTACAGAACAATCACAGTCCAATTATTAAAGGACTGACCGTAAGTCACCTCCAGAACAATCACTGTCCAATTATTAAAGGACTGACCATAAATCACCTACAGAACAATCACTGTCCAATTATTGAAGGACAGACCGTAAATCACCGAGAGAACAATCACTGTCCAATTATTAAAGGACTGACCGTCAGTCACCTGCAGAACAATCACAGTCCAATTATTAAAGGATTGACCGTAAGTCACCTCCAGAACAATCACTGTCCAATTATTAAAGGACTGACCATAAATTACCTACAGAACAATCACGGTCCAATTATTAAAGGACTGACCATAAATCACCTACAGAACAATCACTGTCCAATTATTAAAGGACTGTCTGCAAATCACCGACAGAACAATCACTGCCCTATTATTAAAGGACTGACCGTCAGTCACCTACAGAACAATCACTGTCCAATTATTGAAGGACTGACCGTAAATCACCGAGAGAACAATCACTGTCCTATTATTAAAGGACTGACCATAAATCACCTCCAGAACAGTCACTGTCCAATTATTAAAGGACTGACTGCAAATCACCGACAGAACAATCACTGCCCTATTATTAAAGGACTGACCGTCAGTCACCTACAGAACAATCACAGTCCAATTATTAAAGGACTGACCGTAAGTCACCTCCAGAACAATCACTGTCCAATTATTAAAGGACTGACCATAAATCACCTACAGAACAATCACTGTCCAATTATTGAAGGACAGACCGTAAATCACCGAGAGAACAATCACTGTCCAATTATTAAAGGACTGACCGTCAGTCACCTGCAGAACAATCACAGTCCAATTATTAAAGGATTGACCTTAAGTCACCTCCAGAACAATCACTGTCCAATTATTAAAGGACTGACCATAAATCACCTACAGAACAATCACTGTCCAATTATTGAAGGACAGACCGTAAATCACCGAGAGAACAATCACTGTCCTATTATTAAAGGACTGACCATGAATCACCTACAGAGCAATCACTGTCCAATTATTAAAGGACTGACCATCAATCACCGACAGAACAATCACTGTCCAATTATTAAAGGACTGACCGTAAATCACCTACAGAACAATCACTGTCCAATTATTAAAGGACTGACCATAAATCACCTCCAGAACAATCACTGTCCAATTATTGAAGGACTGACCATAAATTACCTACAGAACAATCACGGTCCAATTATTAAAGGACTGACCGTAAATCACCTACAGAACAATCACTGTCCAATTATTAAAGGACTGACCGTAAATCACCTACAGAACAATCACTGTCCAATTATTGAAGGACTGACCGTAAATCACCAACAGAACAATCACTGTCCAATTATTAAAGGACTGACCGTAAATCACCTACAGAACAATCACTGTCCAATTATTAAAGGACTGACCGTAAATCACCTACAGAACAATCACTGTCCAATTATTAAAGGACTGACCATAAATCACCTCCAGAACAATCACTATCCAATTATTCAAGGACTGACCATAAATCACCGACAGAACAATCACTGTCCAATTATTAAAGGACTGACCATAAATCACCTCCTGAACAATCACTATCCAATTATTAAAGGACTGACCGTAAATCACCTACAGAACAATCACTGTCCAATTATTAAAGGACTGACCGTAAATCACCTACAGAACAATCACTGTCCAATTATTAAAGGACTGACCATAAATCACCTCCAGAACAATCACTATCCAATTATTCAAGGACTGACCATAAATCACCGACAGAACAATCACTGTCCAATTATTAAAGGACTGACCATAAATCACCTCCTGAACAATCACTATCCAATTATTAAAGGACTGACAATAAATCACCTCCAGAACAATCACTGTACAATTATTAAAGGAATTGACCAGAAATCACCGACAGAACAGTCACTGTCCAATTATTGAAGGACTGACCATAAATCACCTCCAGAACAATCACTCTCCAATTATTAAAGGGCTGACCATAAATCAACTCCAGAACAATCACTATCCAATTATTAAAGGACTGACCGTAAATCATCTCCAGAACAATCACTGTCCAATTATTAAAGGACTGACCGTAAATCATCTCCAGAACAATCACTATCTAATTAATAAAGGACTGACCATAAATTACCTACAGAACAATCACGGTCCAATTATTAAAGGACTGACCATAAATCACCTCCAGAACAACCACTATCCAATTATTAAAGGACTGACCATAAATCACCTCCAGAACAATCACTATCCAATTATAAAAGAACTGACCATAAATTACCTACAGAACAATCACAGTCCAATTATTAAAGGACAGACCATAAATCACCGACAGCACAATCACTGTCCTATTATTAAAGGACTGAGCATAAATCACCTACAGAACAGTCACTGTCCAATTATTAAAGGACAGTCCATGAATCACCTACAGAACAATCACTGTCCAATTATTAAAGGACAGTCCATAAATCACCTACAGAACAGTCACTGTTCTATTATTAAAGGACTGACCACAAATCACCTACAGAACAATCACTGTCCTATTATTAAAAGACCGACCATAAATAACCTACGGAACAATCACTGTCCAATTATTAAAGGACTGACCATAAATCACCTACAGAACAATCACTGTCCAATTATTAAAGGACTGACCGTGAATCACCGACAGAACAATCACTATCCAATTATTAAAGGACTGACCGTAAATCACCTACAGAACAATCACTATCCAATTATTAAAGGACTGACCGTAAATCACCTACAGAACAATCACTGTCCAATTATTAAAGGACTGACCGTAAATCACCGACAGAGCAATCACTGTCCTATTATTAAAGGACTGACCGTAAATCACCTACAGAACAATCACTGTCCAATTATTAAAGGACTGACCGTAAATCACCTACAGAACAATCACTGTCCAATTATTAAAGAACTGTACGTAAATCACCTGCAGAAAAATCACTGTCCAATTATTAAAGGACTGACCGTAAATCACCTACAGAACAATCACTGTCCAACTATTAAAGGACTGACCGTAAATCACCTACAGAACAATCACTATCCAATTATTAAAGGACTGACCGTAAATCACCTACAGAACAATCACTGTCCAACTATTAAAGGACTGACCGTAAATCACCTACAGAACAATCACTATCCAATTATTAAAGGACTGACCGTAAATCACCTACAGAACAATCACTGTCCAATTATTAAAGGACTGACCGTAAATCACCTACAGAACAATCACTATCCAATTATTAAAGGACTGACCGTAAATCACCTACAGAACAATCACTATCCAATTATTAAAGAACTGACCGTAAATAACCTACAGAACAATCACTATCCAACTATTAAAGGACTGACCGTAAATCACCTACAGAACAATCACTATCCAATTGTTAAAGGACTGACCGTAAATCACCTACAGAACAATCACTGTCCAATTATTAAAGGACTGACCATAAATCACCTACAGAACAATCACTGTACAATTATTAAAGGACTGACCGTAAATCACCAACAGAACAATCACTATCCAATTATTAAAGGACTGACCGTAAATCACCTACAGAACAATCACTGTCCAATTATTAAAGGACTGACCATAAATCACCTTCAGAACAATCACTGTCCAAATATTAAAGGACTGACCGTAAATCACCAACAGAACAATCACTATCCAATTATAAAAGGACTGACCGTAAATCACCTACAGAACAATCACTGTCCAATTATTGAAGGACTGACCGTAAATCACCTACAGAACAATCACTGTCCAATTATTAAATTACTGACCGTAAATCACCTTCAGAACAATCACTGTCCAATTATTAAAGGACTGACCGTAAATCACCAACAGAACAATCACTATCCAATTATTAAAGGACTGACCGTAAATCACCTACAGAACAATCACTGTCCAATTATTGAAGGACTGACCGTAAATCACCTACAGAACAATCACTGTCCAATTATTAAAGGACTGACCATAAATCACCTTCAGAACAATCACTGTCCAAATATTAAAGGACTGTCCGTAAATCACCTACAGAACAATCACTGTCCAATTATTAAAGGACTGTCCGTAAATCACCTACATCGCAATCACTGTCCAATTTTTAAAGGAATGACCGTAAATCACCTTCAGAACAATCACTGTCCAATTATTAAAGGACTGTCCGTAAATCACCTACAGAACAATCACTCTCCAATTATGAAAGGAATGACCATAAATCACCTACAGAGCAATCACTGTCCAATTATTAAAGGACTGACCGTAAATCACCGACAGAACAATCACTATCCAATTATTAAAGGACTGACCGTAAATCACCTACAGAACAATCACTATCCAATTATTAAAGGACTGACCGTAAATCACCTACAGAACATTCACTATCCAACTATTAAAGGACTGACCGTAAATCACCTACAGAACAATCACTATCCAATTATTAAAGGACTGACCGTAAATCACCTACAGAACAATCACTATCCAATTATTAAAGGACTGACCGTAAATCACCTTCAGAATAAACACTGTCCAATTATTAAAGGACTGACCGTAAATCACCTACAGAACAATCACTGTTCAATTATTAAAGGACTGACCGTAAATCACCTACAGAACAATCACTGTCCAATTATTAAAGGACTGACCGTAAATCACCTACAGAACAATCACTGTCCAATTATTAAAGGACTGACCATAAATCACCTACAGAACAATCACTGTTCAATTATTAAAGGACTGACCGTAAATCACCAACAGAACAATCACTATCCAATTATTAAAGGACTGACCGTAAATCACCTACAGAACAATCACTGTCCAATTATTAAAGGACTGACCATAAATCACCTTCAGAACAATCACTGTCCAAATATTAAAGGACTGTCCGTAAATCACCTACAGAACAATCACTGTCCAATTATAAAAGGACTGTCCATAAATCACCTACATAACAATCACTGTCCAATTTTTAAAGGAATGACCGTAAATCACCTTCAGAACAATCACTGTCCAATTATTAAAGGACTGTCCGTAAATCACCTACAGAACAATCACTCTCCAATTATGAAAGGACTGACCATAAATCACCTACAGAGCAATCACTGTCCAATTCTTAAAGGACTGACCATAAATCACCGACAGAACAATCTCTGTCCTATTATTAAAGGACTGACCATAAATTACCTACAGATCAATCACGGTCCAATTATTAAAAGACTGACCATAAATCACCTCCAGAACAATCACTATCCAATTATTCAAGGACTGACCATAAATCACCGACAGAACAATCACTGTCCAATTATTAAAGGACTTGACCAGAAATCACCTACAGAACAATCACTGTCCAATTATTAAAGGACTGTCCGTAAATCACCTACATAACAATCACTGTCCAATTTTTAAAGGAATGTCCGTAAATCACCTTCAGAACAATCACTGTCCAATTATTAAAGGACTGTCCGTAAATCACCTACAGAACAATCACTCTCCAATTATGAAAGGACTGACCATAAATCACCTACAGAGCAATCACTGTCCAATTCTTAAAGGACTGACCATAAATCACCTCCAGAACAATCACTATCCAATTATTCAAGGAATGACCATAAATCAACTCCAGAACAATCACTATCCAATTATTCAAGGACTGACCATAAATCACCTCCAGAACAATCACTGTCCAATTATTAAAGGACTTGACCAGAAATCACCGACAGAACAATCACTGTCCAATTATTCAAGGACTGACCATAAATCACCTCCAGAACAATCACTATCCAATTATTCAAGGACTGACCATAAATCACCTCCAGAACAATCACTGTCCAATTATTAAAGGACTTGACCAGAAATCACCGACAGAACAATCACTGTCCAATTATTGAAGGACTGACCATAAATCACCTCCAGAACAATCACTGTCCAATTATTAAAAGACTGACCATAAATCACCTCCAGAACAATCACTATCCAATTATTCAAGGACTGACCATAAATCACCTCCAGAACAATCACTGTCCAATTATTAAAGGACTTGACCAGAAATCACCGACAGAACAATCACTGTCCAATTATTGAAGGACTGACCATAAATCACCTCCAGAACAATCACTGTCCAATTATTAA
The DNA here is from genome assembly GCF_036365525.1 of Heterodontus francisci. NCBI lineage: Eukaryota > Metazoa > Chordata > Chondrichthyes > Heterodontiformes > Heterodontidae > Heterodontus > Heterodontus francisci. Next base: position 1,915,206 of record NW_027141007.1, read on the forward strand.
AGGACTGACCATAAATCACCTGCAGAACAATCACTATCCAATTATTAAAGGACTGACCATAAATCACCTCCAGAACAATCACTATCCAATTATTAAAGGACTGACCATAAATCACCTCCAGAACAATCACTATCCAATGATTAAAGAACAAACCATAAATTACCTACAGAACAATCACAGTCCAATTATTAAGGGACTGACCATAAATCACCTCCTGAACAATCACTATCCAATTATTAAAGGACTGACCATAAATCACCTACAGAACAATCACAGTCCAATTATTAAAGGACAGACCATAAATCACCGACAGCACAATCACTGTCCTATTATTAAAGGACTGACCATAAATCACCTACAGAACAATCACTGTCCAATTATTAAAGGACAGTCCATAAATCACCTACAGAACAATCACTGTCCTATTATTAAAGGACTGACCACAAATCACCTACAGAACAATCACTGTCCAATTATTAAAGGACTGACCATAAATGACCTACAGAACAATCACTGTCCAATTATTAAAGGACTGACCGTGAATCACCGACAGAACAATCACTATCCAATTATTAAAGGACTGACCGTAAATCACCGACAGAGCAATCACTGTCCTATTATTAAAGGACTGACCATAAATCACCGACAGAACAATCCCTGTCCTATTATTAAAGGACTGACCATAAATTACCTAGAGAACAATCACGGTCCAATTACTGAAGGACTGACCGTAAATCACCTACAGAACAATCACTGTCCAATTATTAAAGGACTGACCGCAAATCACCGACAGAACAATCACTGCCCTATTATTAAAGGACTGACCGTCAGTCAACTACAGAACAATCACAGTCCAATTATTAAAGGACTGACCGTAAGTCACCTCCAGAACAATCACTGTCCAATTATTAAAGGACTGACCAAAAATCTCCTACAGAACAATCACTGGCCTATTATTAAAGGACTGAACATAAATCACCGACAGAACAATCACTGTCCAATTATTAAAGGACTGACCAAAAATCACCTACAGAACAATCACTGGCCTATTATTAAAGGACTGAACATAAATCACCGACAGAACAATCACTGTCCAATTATAAAAGGACTGACCGTAAATCACCGACAGAACAATCACTGTCCAATTATTAAAGGACTGACCGTAAATCACCGACAGAACAATCACTGTCCAATTATTAAAGGACTGACCATAAATCACCTACAGAACAATCACTGTCCAATTATTAAAGGACTGACAATAAGTCACCGACAGAACAATCACTGTCCTATTATTAAAGGACTGACCATAAATTACCGACAGAACAATGACGGTCCAATTATTAAAGGACTGACCATAAATCACCTGCAGAACAATCACTGTCCAATTATTAAAGGACTGACCATGAAACATCGACAGAACAATCTCTGTCCTGTTATTAAAGGACTGACCATAAATCACCGACAGAACAATCACTATCCAATTATTAAAGGACTGAACATAAATCACCGACAGAACAATCACTGACCAATTATTAAAGGACTGACCAAAAATCACCTACAGAACAATCACTGTCCTATTATTAAAGGACTGACTGTAAATCACCGACAGAACAATCACTGTCCAATTATTAAAGGACTGACCATAAATCACCTACAGAACAATCACTGTCCAATTATTAAAGGACAGACAATAAGTCACCTACAGAACAATCACTGTCCTATTATTAAAGGACTGACCATAAATTACGGACAGAACAATGACGGTCCAATTATTAAAGGACTGACCATAAATCACCTACAGAACAATCACTGTCCAATTATTAAAGGACAGACCATAAATGACCGACAGCACAATCACTGTCCTATTATTAAAGGACTGACCAAAATCACCTACAGATCAATCACTGTCCAATTATTAAAGGACAGTCCATAAATCACCTACAGAACAATCACTGTTCTATTATTAAAGGACTGACCACAAATCACCGACAGAACAATCACTGTCCTGTTATTAAAGGACTGACCGTAAGTCACCTACAGAACAATCGCAGTCCAATTATTAAAGGACTGACCGTAAGTGACCGAGAGAACAATCACTGTCCAATTATTAAAGGACTGACCATTAATCACCGAGAGAACAATCACTATCCTATTATTAAAGGACAGACCATAAATCACCAACAGAACAATCATTGTCCATTTTTTAAAGGACTGACCATAAATCACCCACAAAACAATCACAGTCCAATTATTGAATGACTGACCATAAATCACCTACAGAACAATCATTATCCAATTATTAAAGGACTGACCGTAAATCACCGACTGAACAATCACTGTCCAATTATTAAAGGACTGACCATAATTTACCTACAGAACAATCAATATCCAATTATTAAAGGACTGACCGTAAATCACCAACAGAACAATCACTCTCCAATTATTAAAGGACTGACCATAAATCACCTACAGAGCAATTACTGTCCAATTATTAAAGGACTGACCATAAATCACCGACAGAACAATCACTGTCCAATTATTAAAGGACTGACCGTAAATCACCTACAGAACAATCACTGTCCAATTATTAAAGGACTGACCATAAATCACCTCCAGAACAATCACTGTCCAATTATTAAAGGACTGACCATAAATTACCTACAGAACAATCACGGTCCAATTATTAAAGGAATGACCATAAATCACCTCCAGAACAATCACTATCCAATTATTCAAGGACTGACCATAAATCACCGACAGAACAATCGCTGTCCAATTATTAAAGGACTGACCATAAATCACCTCCTGAACAATCACTATCCAATTATTAAAGGACTGACCATAAATCACCTCCAGAACAACCACTGTCCAATTATTAAAGGACTTGACCAGAAATCACCGACAGAACAATCACTGTCCAATTATTGAAGGACTGACCATAAATCAACTCCAGAACAATCACTCTCCAATTATTAAAGGGCTGACCATAAATCAACTCCAGAACAATCACTATCCAATTATTAAAGGACTGACCGTAAATCATCTCCAGAACAATCACTATCTAATTAATAAAGGACTGACCATAAATTACCTACAGAACAATCACGGTCCAATTATTAAAGGACTGACCATAAATCACCTCCAGAACAATCACTATCCAATTATTAAAGGACAGACCATAAATCACCTACAGAACAATCACTGTCCAATTATTAAAGGACTGACCATAAATCACCTCCAGAACAATCACTATCCAATTATTAAAGGACTGACCATAAATCACCTCCAGAACAATCACTATCCAATTATTAAAGGACAGTCCGTAAATCACCGACAGCACAATCACTGTCCTATTATTAAAGGACTGACCATAAATCACCTACAGAACAATCACTGTCCAATTATTAAAGGACAGTCCATAAATCACCTCCTGAACAATCACTATCCAATTATTAAAGGACAGACCATAAATCACCGACAGCACAATCACTGTCCTATTATTAAAAGACTGACCATAAATAACCTACAGAACAATCACTGTCCAATTATTAAAGGACTGACCGGAAATCACCTACAGAACAATCACTGTCCAATTATTAAAGGACTGACCGTAATTCACCGACAGAACAATCACTATCCAATTATTAAAGGACTGACCGTAAATCACCGACAGAACAATCACTGTCCTATTATTAAAGGACTGACCGTAAATCACCTACAGAACAATCACTGTCCAATTATTAAAGGACTGACCGTGAATCACCGACAGAACAATCACTATCCAATTATTAAAGGACTGACCGTAAATCACCGACAGAGCAATCACTGTCCTATTATTAAAGGACTGACCGTAAATCACCTACAGAACAATCACTATCCAATTATTAAAGGACTGACCGTAAATCACCGACAGAGCAATCACTGTCCTATTATTAAAGGACTGACCGTAAATCACCTACAGAACAATCACTGTCCAATTATTAAAGGACTGACCGTGAATCACCGACAGAACAATCACTATCCAATTATTAAAGGACTGACCGTAAATCACCGACAGAGCAATCACTGTCCTATTATTAAAGGACTGACCGTAAATCACCTACAGAACAATCACTATCCAATTATTAAAGGACTGACCGTAAATCACCGACAGAGCAATCACTGTCCTATTATTAAATGACTGACCGTAAATCACCTACAGAACAATCACTGTCCAATTATTAAAGGACTGACTGTAAATCACCCACAGAACAATCACTATCCAATTATTAAAGGACTGACCGTGAATCACCGACAGAACAATCACGGTCCAATTATTAAAGGACTGACCGTAAATCACTGACAGAACAATCACTGTCCAATTATTAAAGGACTGACCGTAAATCACCTGCAGAACAATCACTGTCCAATTATTAAATGACTGACCATAAATCACCTCCAGAACAATCACTGTCCAATTATTAAAGGACTGACCATAAATTACCTACAGAACAATCACGGTCCAATTATTAAAGGAATGACCATAAATCACCTCCAGAACAATCACTATCCAATTATTCAAGGACTGACCATAAATCACCGACAGAACAATCGCTATCCAATTATTAAAGAACTGACCGTAAATCACCTACAGAACAATCACTATCCAATTATTAAAGGACTGACCATAAATCACCTCCAGAACAACCACTGTCCAATTATTAAAGGACTTGACCAGAAATCACCGACAGAACAATCACTGTCCAATTATTGAAGGACTGACCATAAATCAACTCCAGAACAATCACTCTCCAATTATTAAAGGGCTGACCATAAATCAACTCCAGAACAATCACTATCCAATTATTAAAGGACTGACCATAAATCACCTCCAGAACAACCACTGTCCAATTATTAAAGGACTTGACCAGAAATCACCGACAGAACAATCACTGTCCAATTATTGAAGGACTGACCATAAATCAACTCCAGAACAATCACTCTCCAATTATTAAAGGGCTGACCATAAATCAACTCCAGAACAATCACTATCCAATTATTAAAGGACTGACCGTAAATCATCTCCAGAACAATCACTATCTAATTAATAAAGGACTGACCATAAATTACCTACAGAACAATCACGGTCCAATTATTAAAGGACTGACCATAAATCACCTCCAGAACAATCACTGTCCAATTATTAAAGGACTGACCATAAAACACCTGCGGAACAATCACCATCCAATTATTAAAGGACTGACCATAAATCACCTCCAGAACAATCACTGTCCAATTATTAAAGGACTGACCATAAAACACCTGCGGAACAATCACTATCCAATTATTAAAGGACTGACCATAAATTAACTCCAGAACAATCACTATCCAATTATTAAAGGACTGACCATAAATCACCTCCAGAACAATCACTATCCAATTATTAAAGGACAGACCGTAAATCACCGACAGCACAATCACTGTCCTATTATTAAAGGACTGACCATAAATCACCTACAGAGCAATCACTGTCCAATTATTAAAGGACAGTCCATAAATCACCTCCTGAACAATCACTATCCAATTATTAAAGGACAGACCATAAATCACCGACAGCACAATCACTGTCCTATTATTAAAAGACTGACCATAAATAACCTACAGAACAATCACTGTCCAATTATTAAAGGACTGACCGGAAATCACCTACAGAACAATCACTGTCCAATTATTAAAGGACTGACCGTAATTCACCGACAGAACAATCACTATCCAATTATTAAAGGACTGACCGTAAATCACCGACAGAACAATCACTGTCCTATTATTAAAGGACTGACCGTAAATCACCTACAGAACAATCACTGTCCAATTATTAAAGGACTGACCGTGAATCACCGACAGAACAATCACTATCCAATTATTAAAGGACTGACCGTAAATCACCGACAGAGCAATCACTGTCCTATTATTAAAGGACTGACCGTAAATCACCTACAGAACAATCACTATCCAATTATTAAAGGACTGACCGTAAATCACCGACAGAGCAATCACTGTCCTATTATTAAAGGACTGACCGTATATCACCTACAGAACAATCACTGTCCAATTATTAAAGGACTGACCGTGAATCACCGACAGAACAATCACTATCCAATTATTAAAGGACTGACCGTAAATCACCGACAGAGCAATCACTGTCCTATTATTAAAGGACTGACCGTAAATCACCTACAGAACAATCACTATCCAATTATTAAAGGACTGATCGTAAATCACCGACAGAGCAATCACTGTCCTATTATTAAAGGACTGACCGTAAATCACCTACAGAACAATCACTGTCCAATTATTAAAGGACTGACTGTAAATCACCCACAGAACAATCACTATCCAATTATTAAAGGACTGACCGTGAATCACCGACAGAACAATCACGGTCCAATTATTAAAGGACTGACCGTAAATCACTGACAGAACAATCACTGTCCAATTATTAAAGGACTGACCGTAAATCACCTGCAGAACAATCAATGTCCAATTATTAAATGACTGACCATAAATCACCTCCAGAACAATCACTGTCCAATTATTAAAGGACTGACCATAAATTACCTACAGAACAATCACGGTCCAATTATTAAAGGAATGACCATAAATCACCTCCAGAACAATCACTATCCAATTATTCAAGGACTGACCATAAATCACCGACAGAACAATCGCTGTCCAATTATTAAGGGACTGACCATAAATCACCTCCAGAACAACCACTGTCCAATTATTAAAGGACTTGACCAGAAATCACCGACAGAACAATCACTGTCCAATTATTGAAGGACTGACCGTAAATCACCTACAGAACAATCTCTGTCCAATTATTAAAGGACTGATCGTAAATCACCTACAGAACAATCACTGTCCAATTATTAAAGGGCTGACCATAAATCAACTCCAGAACAATCACTATCCAATTATTAAAGGACTGACCGTAAATCATCTCCAGAACAATCACTATCTAATTAATAAAGGACTGACCAGAAATCACCTCCAGAACAATCACTATCCAATTATTAAAGGACTGACCATAAATCACCTCCAGAACAATCACTATTCAATTATTAAAGGACTGACCATAAATCACCTCCAGAACAATCACTATCCAATTATTAAAGGACTGACCATAAATCACCTCCTGAACAATAACTATCCAATTATTAAAGGACAGACCGTAAATCACCTCCAGAACAATCACTGTCCAATTATTAAAGGACTGACCATAAATCACCTCCAGAACAATCACTATCCAATTATTAAAGGACTGACCATAAATCACCTCCTGAACAATCACTATCCAATTATTAAAGGACAGACCGTAAATCACCGACAGCACAATCACTGTCCTATTATTAAAGGAGTGACCATAAATCACCTACAGAACAATCACTGTCCAATTATTAAAGGACAGTCCATAAATCACCTCCTGAAGAAGCACTATCAAATTATTAAAGGACAGACCATAAATCACCGACAGCACAATCACTGGCCTATTATTAAAAGACTGACCATAAATAAACTACAGAACAATCACTGTCAAATTATTAAAGGACTGACCGGAAATCACCTACAGAACAATCACTGTCCAATTATTAAAGGACTGACCGTAATTCACCGACAGAACAATCACCATTAAATTATTAAAGGACTGACCGTAAATCACCGACAGAGCAATCACTGTCCAATTATTAAAGGACTGACCGTAAATCACCGACAGAACAATCACTGTCCTATTATTAAAGGACTGACCGTAAATCACCGACAGAACAATCACTGTCCAATTATTAAAGGACTGACCGTGAATCACCGACAGAACAATCACTATCCAATTATTAAAGTACTGACCGTAAATCACCGACAGAGCAATCACTGTCCTATTATTAAAGGACTGACCGTAAATCACCTACAGAACAATCACTGTACAATTAGTAAAGGACTGACTGTAAATCACCCACAGAACAACCACTATCCAATTATTAAAGGACTGACCGTGAATCACCGACAGAACAATCACGGTCCAATTATTAAAGGACTGACCGTAAATCACTGACAGAACAATCACTATCCAATTATTAAAGGTCTGACCGTAAATCACCTGCAGAACAATCACTGTCCAATTATTAAATGACTGTCCGTAAATCACCTGCAGATCAATCACTGTCCAATTATTGAAGGACTGACCGTAAATCACCTTCAGAACAATCACTGTCCAAATAATAAAGGACTGTCCGTAAATCACCTACAGAACAAAAACTGTCCAATTATTAAAGGACTGTCCGTAAATCACCTACATAACAATCACTGTCCAATTTTTATAGGAATGACCGTAAATCACCTTCAGAACAATCACTGTCCAATTATTAAAGGACTGTCCATAAATCACCTACAGAACAATCACTCTCCAATTATGAAAGGACTGACCATAAATCACCTACAGAGCAATCACTGTCCAAATCTTAAATGACTGACCGTAAATCACCGACAGAACAATCTCTGTCCTATTATTAAAGGACTGACCATAAATTACCTCCAGATCAATCACGGTCCAATTATTAAAGGACTGACCATAAATTACCTCCAGAACAATCACTATCCAATTATTCAGGGACTGACCGTAAATCACCTACAGAACAATCACTGTCCAATTATTAAAGGACTGACCATAAATCACCGACAGAACAATCACTGTCCAATTATTAAAGGACTGACCATAAATCACCTCCAGAACAATCACTATCCAATTATTAATGGACTGACCATAAATCACCTCCAGAACAATCACTGTCCAATTATTAAAGGACTTGACCAGAAATCACCGACAGAACAATCACTGTCCAATTATTGAAGGACTGACCATAAATCACCTCCAGAACAATCACTATCCAATTATTAAAGGGCTGACCGTAAATCACCTACAGAACAATCACTGTCCAATTATTAAAGGACTGACCGTAAATCATCTCCAGAACAATCACTGTCCAATTAATAAAGGACTGACCATAAATTACCTACAGAACAGTTACTGTCCAATTATTAAAGGACTGACCATAAATCACCTCCAGAACAATTACTATCCAATTATTAAAGGACAGACCATAAATCACCTCCAGAACAATCACTGTCCAATTATTAAAGGACTGACCATAAATCACCTGCAGAACAATCACTATCCAATTATTAAAGGACTGACCGTAAATCACCGACAGAACAATCACTGTCCAATTATTAAAGGACTGACCATAAATCACCTACAGAACAATCACTGTCCAATTATTAAAGGATTGACCATAAGTTACCTACAGAACATTCACTGTCCTATTATTAAAGGACTGACCATAAATTACCTACAGAACAATCACGGTCCAATTATTAAAGGACTGACCATAAATCACCGACAGAACAATCACTGTCCAATTATTAAAGGACTGACCGCAAATCACCGACAGAACAATCACTGCCCTATTATTAAAGGACTGACCGTCAGTCACCTACAGAACAATCACAGTCCAATTATTAAAGGACTGACCGTAAGTCACCTCCAGAACAATCACTGTCCAATTATTAAAGGACTGACAATAAATCACCTACTGAACAATCACTGTCCAATTATTGAAGGACTGACCGTAAATCACCGAGAGAACAATCACTGTCCAATTATTAAAGGACTGACCGTAAATCACCGAGAGAACAATCACTGTCCAATTATTAAAGGACTGACCGTAAATCACCTACAGAACAATCACTGTCCAATTATTAAAGGACTGACCGTAAATCACCTACAGAACAATCACTCTCCAATTATTAAAAGACTGACCATAAATCACCTACAGAGCAATCACTGTCCAATTATTAAAGGACTGACCATAAATCACCTCCTGAACAATCACTGTCCAATTATTAAAGGACTGACCGTAAATCACCTACAGAACAATCACTGTCCAATTATTAAAGGACTGACCGTAAGTCACCTACAGAACAATCACTGTCCAATTATTAAAGGACTGACCGTAAATCACCGACAGAATAATCACTGTCCAATTATTAAAGGACTGACCGTAAATCACCTACAGAACAATCACTGTCCAATTATTAAAGGACTGACCATAAATCACCTCCTGAACAATCACTGTCCAATTATTAAAGGACAGACCATAAATTACCTACAGAACAATCAAGGTCCAATTATTAAAGGACTGACCATAAAGCTCCTCCAGAACAATCACTATCCAATTATTCAAGGACTGACCATAAATCACCGACAGAACAATCACTGTCCAATTATTAAAGGACTGACCATAAATCACCTCCTGAACAATCACTATCCAATTATTAAAGGACTGACAATAAAACACCTCCAGAACAACCACTGTCCAATTATTAAAGGACTGACCGTAAATCACCTACAGAACAATCACTGTCCAATTATTAAAGGACTTGACCAGAAATCACCGACAGAACAATCACTGTCCAATTATTGAAGGACTTACCATAAATCACCTCCAGAACAATCACTCTCCAATTATTAAAGGGCTGACCATAAATCAACTCCAGAACAATCACTGTCCAATTATTAAAGGACTGACCGTAAATCACCTACAGAACAATCACTATCTAATTATTAAAGGACTGACCGTAAATCATCTCCAGAACAATCACTATCTAATTAATAAAGGACTGACCATAAATTACCTACAGAACAATCACTGTCCAATTATTAAAGGACTGACCGTAAATCACCTACAGAACAATCACTGTCCAATTATTAAAGGACTGACCATAAATCAACTCCAGAACAATCACTATCCAATTATTAAAGGACAGACCATAAATCACCTGCGGAACAATCACTGTCCAATTCTTAAAGGACTGACCATAAATCACCTCCAGAACAATCACGATCCAATTATTAAAGGACTGACCATAAATCACCTCCAGAACAATCACTATCCAATTATTAAAGAACTGACCATAAATTACCTACAGAACAATCACAGTCCAATTATTAAAGGACTGACCATAAATCACCGACAGCACAATCACTGTCCTATTATTAAAGGACTGACCATAAATCACCTACAGAACAATCACTGTCCAATTATTAAATGACAGTCCATAAATCACCTACAGAACAATCACTGTTCTATTATTAAAGGACGGACCACAAATCACCTACAGAACAATCACTGTCCTATTATTAAAGGACTGACCGTCAATCACCGACAGAACAATCACAATCCAATTATTAAAGGACTGACCGTAAATCACCTACAGAACAATCACTGTCCTATTATTAAAGGACTGACCGTAAATCACCTACAGAACAATCACTGTCCAATTATTAAAGGACTGACCGTAAATCACCGACAGAGCAATCACTGTCCTATTATTAAAGGACTGACTGTAAATCACCGACAGAACAATCACTATCCAATTATTAAAGGACTGACCGTAAATCACCGACAGAGCAATCACTGTCCTATTATTAAAGGACTGACCGTAAATCACCTACAGAACAATCACTGTCCAATTATTAAAGGACTGACCATAAATCACCTCCAGAACAATCACTGTCCAATTATTAAAGGACTGACCATAAATCACCTACAGAACAATCACTATCCAATTATTAAAGGACTGACCATAAATCACCTCCAGAACAATCACTATCCAATTATTAAAGAACTGACCATAAATTACCTACAGAACAATAACAGTCCAATTATTAAAGGACTGACCATAAATCTCCGACAGCACAATCACTGTCCTATTATTAAAGGACTGACCATAAATCACCTACAGAACAATCACTGTCCAATTATTAAAGGACAGTCCATAAATCACCTACAGAACAATCACTGTTCTATTATTAAAGGACGGACCACAAATCACCTACAGAACAATCACTGTCCTATTATTAAAGGACTGACCGTCAATCACCGACAGAACAATCACTATCCAATTATTAAAGGACTGACCGTAAATCACCTACAGAACAATCACTGTCCTATTATTAAAGGACTGACCGTAAATCACCTACAGAACAATCACTGTCCTATTATTAAAGGACTGACCGTAAATCACCGACAGAGCAATCACTGTCCTATTATTGAAGGACTGACCGTAAATCACCGACAGAATAATCACTATCCAATTATTAAAGGACTGACCGTAAATCACCGACAGTGCAATCACTGTCCTATTATTAAAGGACTGACCGTAAATCACCTACAGAACAATCACTGTCCAATTATTAAAGGACTGACCGTAAATCACTGACAGAACAATCACTGTCCAATTATTAAAGGACTGACCGTAAATCACCTGCAGAACAATCACTGTCCAATTATTAAAGGACTGACCGTAAATCACCTACAGAACAATCACTGTCCAATTATTAAAGGACTGACCGTAAATCACCGACAGAACAATCACTGTCCAATTATTAAAGGACTGACCGTAAATCACCTACAAAACAATCACTGTCCAATTATTAAAGGATTGACCGTAAATCACCTACAAAACAATCACTGTCCAATTATTAAAGGACTGTCCGTAAATCACCTGCAGAACAATCACTGTCCAATTATTGAAGGACTGACCGTAAATCACCTACAGAACAATCACTGTCCAATTATTAAAGGACTGACCATAAATCACCTTCAGAACAATCACTGTCCAAATATTAAAGGACTGTCCGTAAATCACCTACAGAACAATCACTGTCCAATTATTAAAGGACAGTCCGTAAATCACCTACATAACAATCACTGTCCAATTTTTAAAGGAATGACCGTAAATCACCTTCAGAACAATCACTGTCCAATTATTAAAGGACTGTCCGTAAATCACCTACAGAACAATCACTCTCCAGTTATGAAAGGACTGACCATAAATCACCTACAGAGCAATCACTGTCCAATTCTTAAAGGACTGACCATAAATCACCGACAGAACAATCTCTGTCCTATTATTAAAGGACTGACCATAAATTACCTACAGAACAATCACTGTCCAATTATTAAAGGACTGACCATAAATCACCTCCTGAACAATCACTATCCAATTATTCAAGGACTGACCATAAATCACCGACAGAACAATCACTGACCAATTATTAAAGGACTGACCATAAATCACCTCCAGAACAATCACTGTCCAATTATTAAAGGACTTGACAAGAAATCACCGACAGAACAATCACTGTCCAATTATTGAAGGACTGACCATAAATCACCTCCAGAACAATCACTGTCCAATTATTAAAGGACAGACCATAAATCACCTGCAGAACAATCACTATCCAATTTTTAAAGGACTGACCATAAATCACCTCCAGAACAATCACAGTCCAATTATTAAAGGACTGACCATAAATCACCTCCTGAACAATCACTATCCAATTTTTAAAGGACAGACCATAAATCACCGACAGCACAATCACTGTCCTATTATTAAAGGACTGACCATAAATCACCTACAGAACAATCACTGTCCAATTATTAAAGGACAGTCTATAAATCACCTACAGAACAATCACTGTTCTATTATTAAAGGACTGACCACAAATCACCTACAGATCAATCACTGTCCTATTATTAAATGACTGACCATAAATAACCTACGGAACAATCACTGTCCAATTATTAAAGGACTAACCATAAATGACCTACAGAACAATCACTATCCAATTATTAAAGGACTGACCGTGAATCACCGACAGAACAATCACTATCCAATTATTAAAGGACTGACCGTAAATCACCGACAGAGCAATCACTGTCCTATTATTAAAGGACTGACCGTAAATCACCTACAGAACAATCACTGTCCAATTATTAAAGGACTGACCGTAAATCGCTGACAGAACAATCACTGTCCAATTATTAAAGGACTGACCATAAATCACCGACAGAACAATCTCTGTCCTATTATTAAAGGACTGACCATAAATTACCTACTGAACAATCACGGTCCAATTATTGAAGGACTGACCATAAATCACCTACAGAACAATCACTGTCCAATTATTAAAGGACTGACCATAAATCACCTACAGATCAATCACTGTCCAATTATAAAAGGACTGACCGTAAATCACCTACAGAACAATCACTGTCCAATTATTAAAGGACTGACCATAAACCACCTACAGAACAATCACTGTCCAATTATTAAAGGACTGAACATAAATCACCTACAGAACAATCACTATCCAATTAATAAAGGACTGACTATAAATCACCGACAGAGCAATCACTGTCCTGTTATTAAAGGACTGACCATAAATCACCGACAGAACAATCACTATCCAATTATTAAAGGACTGAACATAAATCACCGACAGAACAATCACTGACCAATTATTAAACGACTGACCAAAAAACACCTACAGAACAATCACTGTCCTATTATTAAAGGACTGAACATAAATCACCGACAGAACAATCACTGTCCAATTATTAAAGGATTGACCGTAAATCACCGACAGAACAATCACTATCCAATTATTAAAGGACTGACCGTAAATCACCGACAGAACAATCACTGTCCAATTATTAAAGGACTGACCATAAATCACCTACAGAACAATCACTGTCCAATTATTAAAGGACTGACCATAAGTCACCTACAGAACAATCACTGTCCTATTATTAAAGGACTGACCATAAATTACCTACAGAACAATCACTGTCCAATTATTAAAGGACTGACCATAAATCACCTACAGAACAATCACTGTCCAATTATTGAAGGACTGACCGTAAATCACCGAGAGAACAATGACTGTCCTATTATTAAAGGACTGACCATAAATCACCTACAGAACAATCAATGTCCAATTATTAAAGGACCGACCGTAAATCACCGACAGAACAATCACTGACCTATTATTAAAGCACTGAACATAAATTACCTACAGAACAATCACGGTCCAATTATTAAAGGACTGACCGTAAATCACCTCCAGAACAATCACTATCCATTTATTAAAGGACAGACCATAAATCACCGACAGAACAATCACTGTCCAATTATTAAAGGACTGACCATTTATCACCTCCAGAACAATCACTATCCAATTATTAAAGGACTGACCTTAAATTACCTACAGAACAATCACTGTCCAATTATTAAAGGACTGTCCATAAATCACCGACAGAACAATCACTATCCAATTATCAAAGGACTGACCGTAAATCACCTCCTGAACAATCACTATCCAATTATTAAAGGACAGACCATAAATCACCGACAGCACAATCACTGTCCATTTATTAAATGACTGACCATAAATCACCTCCAGATCAATCACTGTCCAATTATTAAAGGACTGACCGTAAATCACCTACAGAACAATCACTATCCAATTATCAAAGGACTGACCGTAAATCACCTACAGAACAATCACTATCCAATTATCAAAGGACTGACCGTAAATCACCTCCAGAACAATCACTGTCCAATTATTAAAGGACTGACCGTAAATCACCCACAGAACAATCACTGTCCAATTATTAAAGGACTGACCGTAAATCACCCACAGAACAATCACTGTCCAATTATTAAAGGACTGACCGTAAATCACCTACAGAACAATCACTGTCCAATTATTAAAGGACTGACCGTAAATCACCTACAGAACAATCACTGTCCAATTATTAAAGGACTGACCGTAAATCACCTACAGAACAATAAGTATCCAAATGTTAAATGTTCCAAGTTTTAGAAGCTTCAGGCGGGATGGAGGGAGATGTAAAAGGTGTGGGGGAGTTGCATTAATGGTTACGGAGAATATCACAACAGTACTGCAGGAGGACGCCTCAGAGGGGTCGTGCAGCGAGGTAATATGGGTGGAGCTCAGGAATAGAAAGGGTGCATTCACGATGTTTGGGGTTTACTACAGGCCTCCCAACAGCCAGCGGGAGGTAGTGGAGCAGATATGCAGACAGAGTTTGGAAAGACGTAAAGATAACAGGGTTGTCGTCGTGGGTGATTTTAACTTCCCCAATATTGACTGGGACTCACTTAGTGCTTGGGGCTTGGATGGGGCAGTATTTGTGAGCAGAATCCAGGAGGGCTTCTTGAAACAGTATGTCGATAGTCCAACTCGGGATGGGGCCATTCTGGACCTGCGATTGGGGAAAGAGTCCGGCCAGGTGGTCTAAGTTTCAGTGGGGGAGCATTCCAAGAGTAGTGACCATAATTCCATAAGTATTAAGGTACTTGTGGATAAGGATAAGATTCGTCTTTGGGTGAAGGTGCTAAATTGGGGGAAGGCTAATTACAACAATATTAGGCAGGAACTGAAGAATTTAGATTGGGGGTGGTTGTTTGAGGGTAAATCAACATCTGTCATGTGGGAGTCTTTCAAACGTCAGTTGATTGGAATCCAGGACCAGCATGTTCCTGTGAGCAAGAAAGACAAGTTTCGCAAGTTTCAAGAAGCTTGGATGACAGGGGATATTGCGAGCCTAGTCAAAAAGTAAAAGAAAGTATTTGTAAGGGCAGGAAGGCGAGGAACAGATGAAGCACTTGAGGAATATAAAGACAGTAGGAAGGAACTGAAGCAAGAAGTTAGGAGGGCTAAAAGGGGACATGAAAACGCATTGGCAAACAGGATTAAGGAAAATCCCAAGGCTTTTTATACATATATAAAGAGCAAGAGGGTAACCAGGGAAAAGGTTGGCCCACACAAAGACAGAGATGGGAATCTTTGCGTGGAGCCAGAGGACATTGGCGAGGTGCTAAGTGAGTACTTTGCATCAGCTTTAACCAAGGAGATGGCCTTGGTGGATGATGAGCCGAGGGAAGGGAGTGCAGATAGCCACAGTCATCTCATTATCAAAAATGAGGAGGTGTTGGGTGTCTTGCAAAGCATTAAGGTAGATAAGTCCCCAGGGCCTAATGGGATCTATCCTAGAATACTGAAGGAGGCAAGGGAAGAAATTGCTGGGGCTTTGACAGAAATCTTTGCATCCTCATTGGCTACAGGTGAGGTCCCAGAGGACTGGAGAATAGCCAATGTTGTTCCTTTGTTTAAGAAGGGTGGCAAGGATAATCCAGGAAAAAATAAGCCGGTGAGCCTTACGTCAGTGGTAGGGAAACTATTAGAGAGGATTCTTCGGGACAGGATTTATCCCATTTGGAAACAAATGAACTTATTAGCGAGAGACAGCATGGTTTTGTGAGGGGGAGGTCGTGTCTTACTAATCTGATTGAGTTTTTTGAGGAAGTGACGAAGATGATTGATGAGGGAAGGGTGGTGGATGTTGTCTATATGGACTTTAGTAAAGCCTTTGACAAGGTCCCGCATGGCAGACTGGTGCAAAAGGTGAAGTCACACGGGATCACAGGTGAGTTAGCAAGATGGATACAGAACTGGCTTGGTCACAGAAGACAGAGGGTAACAGTGGATGGTTGTTTTTCTGAATGGAGGGATGTGACTAGTGGTGTTCCACAAGGATCAGTGCTGGGACCTTTGCTGTTTGTAGTATATATAAATGATTTGGAGGAAAATTTAGCTGGTCTGATTAATAAGTTTGCGGACGACACAAAGGTTGGTCGGGTTGCGGATAATGATGAGGATTTTCAGAGGATACAGCAGGATATAGATCAGTTGGAGACTTGGGCAGAGAAATGACAGATGGAGTTTAATCTGGACAAATGTGAGGTAATACATTTTGGAAGGTCGAATGCAGGTGTGAGGTATACAGTAAATGACAGAACCCTTAGGGGTATTGACAGGCACAGAGATCTGGGCGTACAGGTCCACATGTCACTGAAAGTGGCAACGCAGGTGGATAAGGTAGTCAAAGCGACATATGGCATGCATGCCTTCATCGGTTGGGGCATAGAGTATAAAAATTGGCAAGTCATGTTGCAGCTGTACAGAACCTTATTGCGTGCAATTCTGGTCGCCACACTACCAGAAGGACGTGCAGGCTTTGGAGAGGGTACAGAAGAAGTTTACCAGGATGTTGCCTGCTCTGGAGGGCATTAGCTATGAGGAGAGGGTGGAAAACTCGGATTGTTTTCACTGGAACAATGGAGGTGGAGGGGCGACATGATAGAGGTTTACAAAGTTATGAGCGGCATGGACAGAATGGTTAGTAAGAAGCGTATTCCCAGAGTGGAAGAATCAGTTACTCGGGGACATAGGTTTCAGGTGCAAGGGGCAAAGTTTATAGGGGATGTGCGAGGCAAGTTTTTCTACACAGAGGGTGCTGAGTCCCTGGAACTTGCTGCCAGGGGAGGTGGTGGAAGCAGATACGATAGCGACATTTAAGAGACATCTTGACAAATATATGAATAGAAGGGAATAGAGGGATATGGGCCCAATAAGTGCAGAAGGTGTTAGTTTTGGCAGGCATCAAGACCGGCGCAGGCGTGGAGGGCCGAATGGCCTGTTCCTTTGCTGTTCTGTTCTTTGTTCTTTGTTCAATTAAGAAAGGACTGACTGTAAATCACCAACAGAACAATCACCATCTGAAGAACAGGGAACAGTCTATAAAACTCCTGTGAAACCATTTTGAGTTATATATTAAGGGAATGATCATTAATGTTCATTGGAGCAGTCTCTGCACCTGTGATGACTGAGCGGTTCTCACCTGGTATGGTACTGAGCCTCACATTGTGAACAGGAAAATCGCAGGCTCAATTCCCAGCCTGTGCTGTGTGAGCTGCTTTTATCTGTTGTGATACTGAGCCCCACTTGATGAACAGGAAGATCCCAGGCTCCAGCTCCAGCCTGTTCTGTGTGAGCTGATTTTTTCTATTGTGATACTGAGGCCCACATAGTGAACAGGAAGGTCCAGGCTCCATCTCCCTCCTGTGTTGTGTAGTACTGAGCTCTATTCTTTGTGCTTACAAGCTCCATGACCCATCCCATACCGATGCTGAGTTGGCTCCCTGCTCTATTGTATGTTATCAGGGGGTGATCTTACCTCACTGCAGAGTGTATCAAAGGCTGGACTCCTCAATCTCCTGCATCAATACAGCTGCTAATCCAACTTGCTGATGCGTCATGTGGGGACAGGAACAGGACATTCTGCTCAGTCAGGAATTCCCAAACTAACTGCAAGACAGAGAGGCAGCAATTAGACCCACACAATGAGAGGTACATAACCAGTGTGATACTGGGTCACACACAGAGCAGGAAGATCCCAGGATCCATCCCCAGCCTGTGCTGTACTTCCCCCCACTCGACCCTCTGTTCACTGTGGGTGATTTTACCTCACTGTGGTGTGTATGAAGACTCGATTTATCCATCTCCTGCATCACTGTCAGTGTGTCGGCCAGCTTCAATGTGGGCGATAATGGAATGGGACAGAACAATCTGTTCACTCAGGTACACACACAGACTGACTGCAAGAGAGAGAGGTGGGAATTAGACAGATATAATTAAAGGTATGTACCCAGTCTGGTACTGAGCTCCAAACAGAGCACAGGAAGATCCCAGGCTCTACCACCAGCCTGTGCTGTGTTTCTCCCCACTCTGCGTTCTGTTCACGGTGGGTGATTTTACCTCACTGTGGTGTATATGAAGACTCGATTTATCCATCTCCTGTATCACTGTCAGTGTGTCTTCAATGTCATGGAGTCTGAGTTATACAGCACAGGAACAGGCCCTTCGGCCCATCGTGTCTATGTCGGCCATTAGGCACCTATCTATTCTAATCCCATTTTCCAGCATTTGGTCGCAGCCTTGTATTCTATGGCGTTTCAAGTGGTCATCTAAATACTGAAATGTGAGTGTTTCTTCCTGTACCACCTTCTCGCAGTTCGTTGCAGATTCCAACCACCCTCTGGGTGAAAACATGTTTTCCTCAAATCCCCTTTAAACCTCCTGCCCCTTACCTTAAATCTATGCCACTTGGTTATTGACCCCTCTGATAAAGGAAAATATTTCTTCCTGTCTAATCTGTCAGTGACTTTCAGAATTTTGTTTACCTCAATCATGTTCCCACTCAGTCTTCTGCACACTAAGGTAAACAACCCAAGCCTTTTCAGTCTCTCTTCATAGCTGAAATGCTCCAGCCCAGGCAACCTCCTGGTGAATATCCTCTGCACCCTCTCCGGTGCCATCACATCCTTCCTGTAGTATAGATTTCACGAGAGAAGGAGCAGATGAGATTCACCAGGATGTTGCCTGGCCTGGAGCATTTCAGCTATATAGACAGACGGAATAAGCTGGGGTTGTTCTCTTTCCAGCAGAGAAGTCTGAATGGGGATATGATTGAGGTATATGAGGGGCATTGATAGGATAGATAGGAAGAAACATTTTCCCATAGCAGAGGTGTCAATAACCAGGGGATATCGATTTAAGGTTAGGGGCAGGAGATACAGAGGAGATTTGAGGCAAAGTGTTTTCACCCAGAGGGTGGTTGGAATCTGGAACACACTGTCTGAAGAGGTGGTCGAGGCCAGAACACTCAACATTTAAGAAGCATTTAGAAGAGCACTTGAAATGCCATTGTATACAAGGCGACAGGCCAAGTGCTGGAAAATGGGATTAGAATAGATAGGTGCTTGATGGCCGGCACAGACACAATGGGCCGAAAGGGCTGCTTCTGAGCTGAATAACTCTATCACTCTCTGACATTAATAAGGTAGAATTCATTTTCAACCCATATAACTACAAAATCTGACCACATTTTCTGTGAGAAATGATAATTTTAGGTTGTCGTGGAGCAGTCACTGATCGGTTCATTGGACACCTGATTTGCAAACAAAGGATTCCGGCTCTGAGACTCTCACCTTACAACATCATATTACTGACAGTCAGATAAACACAACAGTATCAACAGAACACGGTATATTAAAATAGAAATATGAAGGAGGGACAGACAGAACAAACAAATAATGCAATCCCTGTCACTTCAAACATCAAACTGTCTGATTGGACAACCCTGAGACATTGGTGACAATGAGACAGGTAAACTGACCTGTTTAACTGCATGGGTCAGGGTCAATAATGGAAAATCAATTCACTGCAGTGGGAAACAAGTTCCTGCTTCTCAAAAAAACTTGCTTTTTAAAGATAACGTCTCACAAAATAGAACTTAATCCAAACTCATTCTTTATAATGCTAAATAGTGGATAATAATTTATATCTGAGTTAGTGACTGCAGGGAGAGCCCTTTCTTCTGGAAAAGTGTCAGCTCAGCGTCAGGTACACACAGATACAGAAATAGATTCACATCTGTGTACCTGTGGCTCAAAGAGATTCAACAAATAATAGAAATGGAAATCACATCACCACAAATAAGACACTGTCCAGGAAGCAACTCGAGAGAATTCTCCATCATAGTATAAGAGGGATTGTCGAAAAGCACCAATAGGCGAATCAAAATTTTTTTAAAACTTCCAATGGACAATTATCTGTCAATTTAAATGATAAGGGCTGGTCACAATTCTTCTACAGAGAAATATCAACCAAAACAGTAAAGGACTGACCGCAAATCACCTACAGATCAATCACTATCCAATTATTAAATGACTGACAGTACATCACCTACATAACAATCACTATCCAATCATTAAAGGACTGACCGTAAATCACCTACAGAACAATGACTGTCCAATTATTAAAGGACTGACTGTAAATCACATACAGAACAATCACCATCCAATTATTAAAGGACTGACCGTAAATAACCTACAGAACAATGACTGTCCAATTATTAAAGGACAGACTGTGAATCACATACAGAACAATCAGCATCCAATTATTAAAGGACTGACCGTAAATCACCTGCAGAACAATCACTATCTAATTATTAAAGGACTGGCTGTAAATCACCAACAGAACAATCACTCTCCAATTATCAAAGGACTGACTGTAAATCACCGACAGAACAATCACTATCCAATTATTAAAGGACTGACCGTCAATCACCTACAGAACAATCACTGTCCAATTATTGAAGGACTGACCGTAAATCACCTACAGAACAATCACTGTCCAATTATTAAAGGACTGACCGTAAATCACCGACAGAAGAATCACTGTCCAATTATTAAAGGACTGACCGTAAATCACCGACAGAACAATCACGCTCCTTTTATTAAAGGACTGACCGCAAATCACCTCCAGAACTTACACTCTACAATTATTAAAGGACTGACTGTAAATCACCTTCAGAACAATCAAGTCCAAGTATTAAAGGACTGACCGTAAATCTCCTACAGAACAAAAACTATCCAGTTATTAAAGGACTGACCGGAAATCTGCTCCAGAACCATAACTATCCAATTATTAAAGGACTGACCGTAAGTCACCGACAGAACAATCACTGTCCAATTATTAAAGGACTGAACGTAAATCACCTACAGAACAATCACTGTCCATTTATTAAAGGACTGACTGTAAATCACCTACAGTGCAATCACTCTCCAATTATTAAAGGACTGACCGTAAAGCAACTACAGAACAATCACTCTCCAATTATTAAAGGACTGACCGTAAATTAACGACAGAACAATCACTCTCCAATTATTAAAGGAATGACCGTAAATCACCTACAGAACAATCACTCTCCAATTATTAAAGGACTGACCGTAAATCACCTACAGAACAATCACTCTCCAATTATTAAAGGACTGACCGTAAATCACCTACAGAACAATCACTGTCCAATTATTAAATGACTGACCGTAAATAACCTACAGAACAATCACAGTCCAATTATTAAAGGACTGTCTGTAAATCACCTACAGAACAATCACTATCCAATTATTAAAGGACTGACTGTACATCACCTACATAACAATCACCATCCAATTATTAAAGGACTGACCGTAAATCACATACAGAACAATCACTATCCAATTGTTGAAGGACTGACCGTAAATCACCGACAGAACAATCACTATCTAATTATTAAAGGACTGACCGGAAATCTGCTCCAGAACCATAACTATCCAATTATTAAAGGACTGACCGTATATCACCTACAGAACAATCACTGTCCAATTATTAAAGGACTGAACGTAAATCACCTACAGAGCAATCATTATCCAATTATTAAAGGACTGACTGTAAATAACCTACAGAACAATTAATGTCCATTTATTGATGGACTGACTGTAAATCACCTACAGTGCAATCACTCTCCAATTATTAAAGGACTGACTGTAAATCAACTACAGAACAATCACTCTCCAATTATTAAAGGACTGACCGTAAATCACCTACAGAACAATCACTGTCCAATTATTAAAGGACTGACCGTAAATCACCTACAGAACAATCACTGTCCAATTATTAAATGACTGACCGTAAATAACCTACAGAACAATCACAGTCCAATTATTGAAGGACTGTCTGTAAATCACCTACAGAACAATCATTATCCAATTATTAAAGGACTGACCGTAAATCACCTACAGAACAATCACCATCCAATTATTAAAGGACTGACCGCAAATCACCTACAGAACAATCACTGTCCAATTATTAAAGGACTGACTATAAATCACATACAGAACAATCACTATCCAATTGTTGAAGGACTGACCGTAAATCACCTGCAGAACAATCACTGTCCAATTATTAAAGGACTGACCGTAAATCACCTACAGAACAATCACTGTCCAATTATTAAAGGACTGACTATAAATCACA
Source organism: Heterodontus francisci (assembly GCF_036365525.1). Taxonomy (NCBI): domain Eukaryota; kingdom Metazoa; phylum Chordata; class Chondrichthyes; order Heterodontiformes; family Heterodontidae; genus Heterodontus; species Heterodontus francisci. The sequence continues at coordinate 1,938,871 of NW_027141007.1, forward strand.
TACAGAACAATCACTATCCAATTGTTGAAGGACTGACCGTAAATCACCTGCAGAACAATCACTGTCCAATTATTAAAGGACTGACTATAAATCACATACAGAACAATCACTATCCAATTGTTGAAGGACTGACCGTAAATCACCTGCAGAACAATCACTGTCCAATTATTAAAGGACAGACTGTAAATCACCAACAGAACAATCACTATCCAATTATTAAAAAACTGACCATAAATCACCTACAGAACAATCACTATCTAATTATTAAAGGACAGACTGTAACTCACTAACAAAACAATCACTCTCCAATTATTAAAAAAACTGACCATAAATCACCTACAGAACAATCACTGTCCAAATATTGAAGGACTGACCGTGAATCACCTACAGAATAATCACTATCCAATTATGAAAGGACTGACCGTAAATCACCTACAGAACAATCACTGTCCAATTATTAAAGGACTGACTGCAAATCACCCACAGAACAATCACCATCTGAAGAAGAGGGAACAGTCTGTAAATCTCCTGTGAATCCATATTGAGTTATATATTAAGGGAATGATCATGAATATTCATTGGAGCAGTCTCTACACCTGTGATGACTGGTATGGTACTGAGCCCGAAATGTGCACTGGAAGATCCCAGGCTCCATTCCCAGCCTGTGCTGTGTGAGCTGCTTTTATTTGTTGTGATACTGAGCCCCACACAGTGAAAGGAAGATCCCAGGGTCCATCTCCCTCCTGTGTTGTGTAGTACTGAGCTCTGTTCTTTATGTGCTTACAAGTTCCATGACCCATCCCATACCGATGTTGAGTTGGCTCCCTGCTCTTTTGTATGTTATCAGGGGGTGATCGTACCTCACTGCAGAGTATATCAAAGGCTCGGCTCCTCAATCTCCTGCATCAATACAGCCACTCATCCAACTTGCTGGTGTTTCATGTGGGGACAGGAACAGGACATTCTGCTCAGTCAGGAATTCCCAAACTAAATGCAAGACAGAGAGGCAGCAATTAGACCCACACAATGAGAGGTACAGAACCAGTGTGATACTGGGTCACACGATCCCAGGAACCATCCTCAGTCTGTGCTGCACTTCCCCCGACTATACCCTCTGTTCACTGTGGGCGATTTTACCTCACTGTGGTGTGTATGAAGGCTCAATTTACCCATCTTCTGTTTCACTGTCAGTGTGTCGGCCATCTTCAATGTGGGCGATAAGGTAATGGGGCAGAACAATCTGTTCACTCAGGTACACACAGTCTGACTGCAAGAGGGAGAGGTGGGAATTAGATGGATATAATTAAAGGTATGTACCCAGTCTGGTACTGAGTTCCAACCAGAGCACAGGACGATCCCAGGCTCCACCACCAGCCTGTGCTGTGTTTCTCCCTACTCTACTCTCTGTTCACTGTGGGTGCTTTTACCTCACTGTGGTGTGTATGACGACTCGATTTAACCATCTCCTGTACAACTGTCAGTGTGTCTTCAATGTCACAGAATCAGAGTTATACAGCCCAGATACAGGCCCTTCGGTCCATCGTGTCTATGTCGGCCATTGGGCACCTATGTATTCTAATGCCATTTTCCAGCATTTGGTCGTAGCCTTGTATGCTATGGCGTTTCAAGTGGTCACCTAAATACTTAAATGTGAGTGTTTGTACCTGTACCACCCTCCTGGCAGTTCGTTGCAGATTCCAACCACCCTATGGGTGAAAAAATGTTTTCCTCAAATCCCCTTTAAACCTCCTGCCCCTTAACTTAAATCTATGCCACCTGGTTGTTGTCCCCTCTGAGAAGGGAAAAGATTTCTTCCTGTCTAACCTATCAGTCCCTCTCATAATTTTGTATACCTCAATCATGCTCCCACACAGTCTTCTGCGCTCTAAGGTAAACAACCCTAGCCTTTTCAGTCTCTCTTCATAGCTGAAATGCTCCAGCCCATGCAACCTCCTGTTGAATCTCCTCTGCACCCTCTCCATTGCAGTCACATCCTTCCTATAGTATAGATTGCACAAGAGAAGGGACAGATGAGTATCACCAGGATGTTGCCTGGCCTGGAGCATTTCAGCTGATTAGAAAGACGGGATAAGCTAGGGTTGTTTTCCTTACAGCAGAGAAGTCTGAGCAGGGACATGATTGAGGTATATGAGGGGCATTGATAGGATAGATAAGAAGAAACATTTTCCCATAGCGGAGGTGTCAATAACCAGGGGACATCGATTTAAGGTTTGGGGCAGGAGATACAGAGGAGATTTGAGGCCAAGTGTTTTCACCCAGATGTTGGTTGCAATCTGGAACACACTGCCTGAAGAGGTGGTCGAGGCAGGAACACTCAACATTTAAGAAGTATTTAGAAGAGCACTTGAAATGCCATAGTATACAAGGCTGCAGGCCAAGTGCTGGCAATGGGAGTAGAATAGATAGGTGCTTGATGGCTGGCACAGACACAATGGGCCGAAAGGGCTGCTTCTGAGCTGAACAACTCTATCACTCGATGACAATATTAAGGTCGAATTAATTTTACATCAATATAACTGCAAAATCTGACCACATTTTCCGTGAGAAATGATGTTTTTAGTTTGTCGTGGAGCAGTCACTGATCGGTTCATTGGACGCCTGATTTGCAAACAAAGGATTCCTGCTTTGAGACTCTCACCTTACAACATCATATTACTGACAGTCAGATAAACACAGCAGTATCAATAGAACACGGTATATTAAAATAGAATTATGAAGGAGGGACACACACAACAAACAAATAATGCAATCCCTGTCACTTCAAACATCAAACTGTCTGATTGGACAACCATAAGAGCTGACACTGAGACAGGTAAACTGACCTATTTAACTGCATGGGTCAGGGTCAATAATGAAAATTCAATTCCCTGCAGTGGGAAACAAGTTCCTGCTTCTCAGAAAAACCTGCTTTTTAAAGATAATGCCTCACAAAATAGAACTTAATCCAACCTCATTCTTTATTAAGATGAATAATGGATAATAATTTATATCTGAGTTAGTGACTGCAGGGAGAGCACTTTCTACTGGAAAAGTGTCAGCTCAGCGTCAGGTACACACAGATACAGAAATAGATTCTCATCTGTGTACCTGTGGCTCAAAGAGATTCGACAAATAATAGAAATGGAAATCACATCACCACAAATAAGACACTGTCCAAGAAGCAACTCGAGAGAATTCTCCATCATAGGTTAAGAGGGATTGTCGAAAAGCACCAATAGGCGAATCAAAATTTTTTTAAAACTTCCAATGGACAATTATCTGTCAATTTAAATGTTAAGGGCTGGTCACAATTCTTCTACAGAGAAATATCAACCCAAACAGTAAAGGACTGACCGCAAATCACCTACAGAACAATCACTGTCCAATTATGAAAGGACTGACTGTAAATCACCTACAGAATAATCACTATCCAATTATTAAATGACTGACCGTCAATCACCTACAGAACAATCACTATCCAATTATTAAAGGACTGACCATAAATCACCGACAGAACAATCATTTTCCAATTATTAAAGGACTGGCTGCAAATCACCGACAGAATAATCACTATCCAATTATTAATGGACTGACCGTAAATCACCTACAGAATAATCACCATCTGAAGAACAGGGAACAGTCCATAAATCTCCTGTGAAACCATTTGGAGTTATATATTAAGGGTATGATCATGAATATTCATTGGAGCAGTCTTTACACCTGTGATGACTGGTATGGTACTGAGCCCCACATAGTGAACAGGAAGATCCGAGGATCCATTCCCATACTGTGCTGTGTGAGCTGCTTTTATCTGTTGTGATACTCAGGCCCACACAGTGTACAGGATGATCCCAAGGCTCCATCTCCCTCCTGTGTTGTATAGTACTGTGCTCTATGCTCTATGTGTTTACAAGCTCCATGACCCATCCCATACCGATGCTGAGTTAGCCCCCTGCTCTATTGTATGTTATCAGGGGGTGATCTTACCTCACTGCAGAGTGTATCAAAGGCTCGGCTCCTCAATCTCCTGCATCAATACAGCCGCTCATCCAACTTGCTGGTGTTTCATGTGGGGACAGGAACAGGACATTCTGCTCAGTCAGGAATTCCCAAACTAACTGCACGACAGAGAGGCAGCAAATAGACTCACACAATGAGAGGTACATAACCAGTGTCATAGTGGCTCACTCACAGAGCAAGAAGATCCCAGGATCCATCCCCACCTTGAATGATAGCAGCAAAGAATTCTGAAAGGACAGACGGAGGCCATTCAGCCCCCCTGTCCATGCTATCTATGTAAGAGACACACAGCTGAATCCTCTCCCCAGTACATTCTCCATAGTGCCAGGCAATGACCATCTCCAACAAGAGAGAATCTAACCATCTCCTCTTGACATTCAACGACATTACCATCGCTGAATCCCCAACTGTCAACATGCTAGGGGCTACCATTGACCAGAAACTGAACTGGAGTAGTCATATAAATACCATGACGGCAAGAACAAGTCAGAGGCGAGGCATCCAGCGGCGAGTATCATTAATAACTGATCCTAACATCAGTAACTGGGGAACTGCGCTATCTTACTTCCTCCAGTCTAAATAACAACAGGTCATCACAACACTCTGTTTCCTCTCACTCAACCCATTTCCTATTCGTTCTGCTTCTGTCATTTTTATTCCATGGGTTGCAGTTTTGCTGGTAATTTTATCACATGTCACTGAACCGAACATCTTTTGGAAATCCAGATACACCACATCAAAAACATTCCACTCAATAACCCTTCCCGAAACGTGCAGCTCGAGATCATCCAGCTGAATACACTTCATGTAAATGTGTTCAAAGACACAATATGTACAGGAAATCTATACAGTGAACAGGAAGATCCCAGGCTCCATCGACAGCCTGTGCTGTGAACTATTCTGAGTAAGTGTGGCACTGAACACCATACACAGAGCACAGGAAGATCCCGGGGTCCATCCCAAGCCTGTGCTGATTTAGCTGCTCTCACATAATGTGGTACTGATCACCATTCTCAGAGCACAGGAAGATCCCATGCTCCATTCCCGGCCTCTGCTGAGTTAACACCCTGTTGTACCAGTTGTTATCAGTGTGTGATCTTACCTCACTCTGGAGTGGATGGAAGGCTGGAGTTCTCCATCTCCTGCATCATCACCAGCAGCTCATCCAACTTGAGTGTGTGTGATGTGGGGAAAGGATCAGGACATTGTGATCAGTCAGTAACTCCCAGACCCACTGCAAGAGAGAGAGAGTCGGCAATTAGAACCACACAATGAGGGTTAACCACACGGTACTGTACTGAACGCAACAAGGAACACAGGGAGGTCCCAGACTCCATCCACAGCCTCTGATGAGTGAGCACAGGAAGATCCAGACTCCATCCCCAGCCTGTGCTGAGTGAGCTGCTCTCAGCCAGTCTGCTACTGAGCCCCACCCACAGAGCACAGGAAGACCCCAGGCTCCATCACCAGCCTGTGCTGTGTTACTCCCTACTCTACGCTCTGTAAACGGAGGGTAATTTTCCCTCATTGTGGTGTGTATGAAGACTCGATTTATCCATCACCTGTATCACTGTCAGTGTACCTTCAATGTCATAGAGTCAGTGTTCTCCAGCACAGAAACAGGCCCTTCGGCCCATCATGTCTGTGCTGGCCATCAAGCACCTGTCTATTCTTATCTCACTTTTCCATCACATGGTCTGTATACTATGGCGTTTCAAGTGTTCATCTAAATATTTAAATGTTGTGAGGGTTCCTGCCTCGACCAACCCTTCAGGCAGTGCATTCCAGATTCCAACCACCCTCTAGGAGAAAAATATTTTCCTGAAATCCCCTTTAAACCTCCGGCCCCTAACCTTAAATCTATGCCCGCTGTTTATTGAACCCTCTGAGAAGGGAAAACGTTTCTTCCTATCTAACCTATCAATGCCCCTCATAGTTTTGCTTTCCTCAATCATGTCCCACCTCAGAGTTTTCTGCTTCACGGAAAACATCCCGGCCCTTTCAGTCTCTCTTCATCGCTGAAATGTTCCAGCCCAGGCAACATCCTGGTGAATCTCCTCTGACCTTCTGCACTTTCTAGTGTCCGACCATCCATTGTATATTCCCTTGCCTTGTTAGTCCTCCCCAAATGCGTTCACCTCACACTTCTCAGGATTAAATTCCATTTCCCACTGCTCTGCCCATCTTACCAGCCCATCTATATCGTCCTTTAATCTAAGGCTTTCCTCCTCACTATTGTCGACACCACTAATTTTCGTGTCACCTGCCAACTTACTGATCATACCTCCTATATTCACGTCCAAATTATTAATGTACACAACAAATAGCAAGTGTCCCAGCACCGATCCCTGTGGTACACCACTGGTCACAGGCTTCCAATCGCAAAAACAACCTTCACCCATTACCCTCTGCCTCCTGCCACAAAGCCATTTTTGGATCCAATTTGACAAATTGCCCTGGATCCCATGTGCTCTTACCTTCTTAACCAACGTCCCATGCGGGACCTTATCAAAAGCCTTACTGAAGTCCATGTCGACTACATCAACTGCTTTGCCCTCTTCTACACATCTGGTCACCTCCTCGAAAAATTCAGATCAAGTTTGTCAGACACGATCTCCCCTTGACAAATCCATGCTGACCATACCTGATCAATCCCTGCCTCTCGTGGAGATTAATCCTGTCCCTCAGATTTTTTTCCAATAGTTCCCCAACCGCTGGTGTTAGACTCACTAACCTGTATTTACCTAGCTAATCCCTGCTACCCTTCTTAAATAATGTTAACACATTCGCTGCCCTCTGGTCCTCTGGTACCTCTCCTGTGGCCAAAGAGGGTTTGCAAATTTGTGTCAGAGGCCCTGCTATCGCCTCCCTTGCCTCAGATAATAGCCTGGGATACATTTCATCTGGGCCTGGGGATTTATCCACTTTCAAGCCCGCTGAAACAGCGAATAGTTACTCCCTTTCAATGCTAATATGCTTAAGTATATCACAATCCCCCTCCCCAATTTCTACACCGACATTGTCCTCCTCCATAGTGAGCACAGATGAAAAATAATCATTTAAACCCTCACCTATGTCCTCCGGTTCCACAAACGGATTGCCACTTTGGTTCCCTCATGGGATCTAATCTTTCCCTGGTTATCTTCTTGCCCTTGACATACTGATAAAACATTTTTGGATTTTCCTTTATCTTGTCTGCCAGTGTTTTTTCATGCGCCCTCCCCACTCTCCGAATTACTTTTTTTAAGTACCCTCCTGCACTTTCTATACTCCTCTAGTGCTCTGAATCTGCCTTAAGCCTCCTATGTCTGCCTGATCTAATCCTCTACATCCCTTAACATCCAGGGTTCCTTGGGCCTGTTAGTCCTACCCTTCACCTTAACGGGTACATGTTGACTCTGAACTCTCACTATTTCCTCTTTGAAAGACTCCCACTGATCTGATGTCGACTTTCATAGAACATAGAACAGTACAGCACAGTACAGTCCCCTCGGCCCACGAGGTCGTGCCGAACCTTTAACCTACTCTAAGATCAAACTAACTCCCTACTCTTCATTCTACTATCATCCATGTACCTATCCAAGAGTTGCTTAAATGTCCCTAATGTATCTGCTTCTACTAACACCGCTGGCAGCGCATTCCACGCACCCACCACTCTCTGTGTAAAGAACCTACCTCTGACATCTCCCCGAAACCATCCTTCAATTATCTTAAAATTATGCCCCCTGGTGATAGCCCTTTCCACCCTGGGAAAAAGTCTCTGGCTATCCACTCTATCTATGTCTCTCATCATCTTGGAGCCCTCTATCAAGTCACCTCTCATCCTTCTTCGCTCCAATGAGAAAATCCCTAGCTCCCTCAATCTTTCTTCGTAACACATGCCCTCCAGTCCAGGCAGCATCCTGGTAAATCTCCTCTGCACCCTCTCTAAAGCTTCCACATCCTTCCCATAATGAGGCGACCAGAACTGAACACAATATTCCAACTGTGGTCGAACCAGGGCCTTATAGATCTGCAGGATAACCTCGCAGCTCTTACACTCAATCCCCCTGTTAATGAAATCCAACACACCATACGCCTTCTTAACAACACTATCAACTTGGGTGGCAAATTTGAGCGATCTATGGACATGAAACCCGAGATCCCGCTGTTCCTCCACACTACCAAGAATCCTGTCTTTAAGCCTGTATTCCGCATTCATATTCGACCTTCCAAAATGAATCACTTCACACTTTTCCAGGTTGAACTCCATCTGCCACTTCTCAGCCCAGCTCTGCATCTGGTCAATGTCCCTTTGGAACCTACAACAGCCTTCCACACTATCCACAGCTCTAGCAACCTTCGTGTCATCGGCAAACTTGCTAACCCAGCCTTCCACTTCCTCATCCAAGTCATTTATAAAAATCACAAAGAGCAGAGGTCCCAGAACAGATCCTTGTGGAACACCACTGGTCACCGAGCTCCATGCTGAATACTTTCCATCTACTACCGCCCTCTGTCTTCTATGGGCCAGCCAATTTTGTATCCAGAAAGCCAACTTTCCCTGTATCCCATGCCTCCTCACTTTCTGAATGAGCTTACCATGGAGAACCTTATCAAACGCCTTGCTAAAATCCATATACATCACATCCACCGCTCTTCCTTCATCAATGTGTTTTGTCACATCTTCAAAGAATTCAATAAGGCTTGTGAGGCATGACCTGCCCCTCACAAAGCCATGCTGACTGTCTTTAATCAAACTATGCTTTTCCAAATAATCATAAATCCTGTCTCTCAGAATCCTCTCCAATAATTTGCCCACTACCGATGTAAGACTGACTGGTCTATAATTCCCAGGGTTATCCCTATTCCCTTTCTTGAACAAGGGAACAACATTTGCCAAACTCCAATCATCCGGTACTACTCCAGTGGACAGTGAAGACGCAAAGATCATCGCCAAAGGCGCAGCAATCTCTTCCCTCACTTCCCGTAACATCCTTGGGTATATCCCGTCTTGCCCCGGGGACTTATCTGTCCTCATATCATTCAAAATTGCCAACACATCCTCCCTCTTAACCTGAACCTGTTCGAGCATATCAGCCTGTTCCACGCTGTCCTCACAAACGACCAGGTCCCTCTCACTAGTGAATACTGAAGCAAAGTATTGATTTCGGACCTCCCCTACCTCCTCCGACTCCAGGCACAAGTTCCCTCCAATATCCCTGATCGGCGCTACCCTCACTCTCGCCATCCTCTTGTTCCTCACATAAGTGTAGAACGCCTTGGGATTTTCCTTAATCCTACCCGCCAAGACTTTTTCATGTCCCCTTCCAGCTCTCCTAAGTCCATTCTTCAGTTCTTTCCTGGCTACCTAGTAACCCTCGAGAGCCCTGTCTGATCCTTGCTTGCTCAACCTTAAGTAAGCTTCCTTCTTCCTCTTGACTAGCTGTTCCACATCTCTTGTCATCCAAGGTTCCTTCACTCGACCATCCCTTCCTTGCCTCATTGGGACAAACCTATCCAGCAGTCGCAGCAAATTTTCCCTAAACAACCTCCACATTTCTGTCGTGCATTTCCCGGAGAAGATCTGTTCCCAGTTTATGCTCCCCAGTTCTTGCCTAATAGCATTGTAATTCCCCCTCCCCCAATTAAATATTTTCCCATCCCGTCTGCTCCTGTCCCTCTCCATGACTATAGTAAAGGTCAGGGAGTTGTGATCACTATCACCGAAATGCTCTCCCACCGAGAGATCTGCCACCTGGCCTGGTTCGTTGCCAAGCACTAAGTCCAACATAGTCTCCCCTCTAGTCGGCCTATCTACATATTGAGTCAGGAAACCTTCCTGGACACACTGACAAAAACTGCTCCATCCAAACTATTTGCACTCAGGAGGTTCCAATCAATACTAGGGAAATTGAAGTCACCCATGACAACAACCCTGTTACTTCTGCACCTTTCCAAAATCTGCCTCCCAATCTGTTCCTCCGTGTCTCTGTTGCTATTGGGGGGTCTATAGAACACTCCCAACAAAGTGACTGCTCCTTTCCTGTTTCTGACTTCCACCCATAATGACTCAGTAGACAAACCCTCCTCGACGACGTCCCTTTCTTCAGCTGTGATACTATCGCTGATTAGCAATGCCACTCCCCCACCTCTTTTATCTCCCTCCCTATTCCTTTTGAAACATCTAATCCCCGGAACATCCAACATCCATTCCTGCCCCTGTGATATCCAAGTCTCCGTAATGGCCACAACATCGTAGCTCCAAGTACTGATCCATGCTTTAAGTTCATCACCCTTATTCCTAACACTTCTTGCGTTAAAATAGACACACTTCAACCCATCATACTGCTGCAACTTTGCCCTGTCAACTGTCTAACCTTCCTCACAGAATCTCTGCAATCTGTATCCGCCTGTTCACCAGCGACCCCATCTACTGATTCATAGCTCCGGTTCCCATCTCCCTGCCAAACTAGTTTAAACCCTCCCGAAGAGCGCTAGCAAACCTCCCGCCCAGGATATTGGTGCCCTTAAAGTTCAGAAGCAACCCGTCCTACTTGTACAGGTCCCACCATCCCCAGAAGGTATCCCAATGATCCACATACCTGAAGCCCTCCCTCCTACACCACTAGCCTCACTAGCACGTGGCACCGGTATCACTCCAGAGAATACTATCCTGCTGGTACTGCCTTTCAGCTTCCAACCTAACTCCCTATATTCGCTTTTCAGGTCCTCATCCCTTTTCCTCGCTATGTCATTGGTACAAATGTGTACCACGACTTCTGGCTGCTCCCCCTCCCCAGTAAGAATCCTGTAGACTCGATCCGAGTCATCCCTGACCCTAGCACCCGGGAGGCAACATACCATCCGGGAGTCTCGTTCGCGACCACAGAATCTCCTGTCTGTTCCCCTAACCATTGAATCCCCTATCACTATCGCTCTCCTATTCTCCCCCTTCCCTTCTGAGCCACAGAGCCAGGCTCAGTGCCAGAGACCTGGCCGCTGTGTCTTTCCCCTGGTAGGTCGTCCACGCCAACCGTATCCAAAACGGTATACTTGTTATTGAGGGGAACAGCCACAGGGGATCCCTGCACTGTGCGCCTATTCCCTTTCCCTCCCCTGACGGTCGCCCAGCTACCTTGATCCTGTAATTTAGGTGTCACTACTTCCCGATAACAGCTCTCTATCACCCCCTCAGCCGCCTGAATAATCCGAAGTTCATCCAGCTCCAGCTCCCGTTCCCTAACGTGGTCTGTGAGGAGCTGGAGTTGGGTGCACTTCTCACAGGTGACGTCAGCAGGGACACAAGTGGTGACCCGTACCTCCCATATCCTGCAAGAGGAGCATGAAACTGCCCTAGCTTCCATCCCCTCTGCTCTGCCAACAATGGGTCAGAATCTGTGAACAATAGAATTTTACAACAAAGTTTCTCATCGGATCTTTAGTATCTTTCTACAAGTTATTATTGGTTACCATTAGACTATCGGATCCTATATGCACTTGAGATTATTCAATACATTTACTATCCCATCCTGGCTATTGTCGGTGTACCTGTTCAGTCAGTCTACATAGCTATTAATTCTATAAACCATATGTACCTACATTTTTGTTCTTTTAATTCACATGGCCGTCCTTGCTTCTGTTGTTATTCCTGGTGAATATATCAAAATATTAGCCCTCTAAACCATGGCTAATTGTATTAGCGTTCTTGTCATTTACTCTCTCATCTTTGTTGCTGTTTGTCCGATGGTAAGACTCTATTCCCAGCTTAGAGATCTGTAAACCCTGTTTCAATGAAATATTGTTCTGTAATGTAAATTTTGGGAAGACTGAAGCCAGTGGCATCGGTGTCCATCACAAACTCTATCCTCTTTCTGTGAATCACCTATCCTAGCCAATGTCTGAGGCTAACTCAGACTGTTTGCAATCTCTGTGTTCTATTTATACCTGAGCTGAGTTCATCTCCAAATTCTTTCCATCACCAACCCTGCTGACAACTACCTCTTTAATATCACTCGTCTCCACGTCTGCCTCAGTCAATCTGCTGCATAAACGCTTATCTGTGCCTTTGTTAAACCATACTTGACTATTCAAATTCTATCCTGGTCACTCTTCCAGTTAAAAACCTCCATAAACCACAGCCCTTCCAGAACTCTGCTGCCTGAATCCTAACTCACTCCAAATCCCGATCACCTATCACCTCATTGTTCACTGATCTACAGTGGCTCCCGGTCTGCCAGCAACTTAATTTTAATAGTCTCATTATTGTACTTACATTCCTTCATGGCCTCACGCCTCCAAGGCCTCTGTCGATTTCCTATATTCCAGAAAATCTTTTGCATTCTAGTGAACTTCCGTGTCCCGTTTTAAAGTGAATTTCCTTCCCTCTCTATCTCTCCCTGGTGATGATTTTCGACTCTACAGCACCACTATTGCTCACACTATGGAAATCTGTATCCATAAAAGGGTGTGAGCTGAGCTACCAGCCACTTCTGGTGTGGTCTACACACTGTCCCCTGCTGTGCAGCGCTCTATCCCGGATGTACATTGTGTGCACTCGTAGCATGAGCAGAGGTAGAATGTCACGTCAAACTTCTATTCCAGCAACTTGGATGTACGTCTTTGAAACTTGGTCTGTGCATGTCCACTGACTGCCTGTGTTAGTCACTCTCAGTTGAACATACATTCAGCAGCGTGAGGAAACCCCTCTAATGTTATTGAAAAGTCCAGGCATCCAACTTACAGCTGAGGGGCTTTTGACTTACTTCTATTATTGTAAAGTTAGTGGAAGTGCTGTGGATGGTTTGCTGGAGGTTGTGTTGTGCGCTGCTGCAGAAATTAAGAGAGGACAGAAGATTTGGTGACCAAACTCTGGGCGAAGTATGCAGACTGTAGTTACAGTGTCTCTGGGTCTGTAACATGACCAACAAATGGAGCAGAGGCTGCAGACAGGGGAAGCTCTGTAAAGAGAGAGGAGGAAGGGCTCTGCCCTATCCAACAAGAGTTTTCCAAGAGCACTTTTCATATCTACACCTAACCTAGGAGCAGTGTGTCAGGTGTCTCTGATGCGAAAATGAGGTGGTCACAGAACTGTGTCACCTGCAACGTGACCTTGAGCCTCACACTGTCACGCAGCCTCACACGGAGCTGTCCGTGGCCGTTAAGGTCACAGTTTCATTGAACTTCTGTGTCATACGGTAATAGAGTTATACAGTACAGAAATAGGCCCTTCGGCCCGTCATGTCTGTGCTGGCCATACAGCATCCAACTATTCTAATTCCATATCCCTGCACTTGCCCTGTAGCATTGTATGCTTTGGCGATTCAAATGCTCATCTAAATATTTCTTAAAAGTTGTGAGGGTTCCTGCCTCCACTATCTCTTCAGGCAGTGCGTTCCAGATTCCAACCACCCTTTGGATGATAAAATGCGCCCTCAAGCCCCCCATAAAACTCTTGCACCCTACCCTAAAGCTATGCCACTGGTTCTTGACCACTCACGAAGGGAAAGAGGTTATTCCTATCTAACCTATCAATGCCCCTCATAATCTTGTAGTCATCAATCATGTTCCCCACCCCCCCCCCACCACCACCACCACCACCACCACCCCTCAGCCTTTTATGCTCCAAGGAAGACACCTCCAGCCTTTTCAGTCTATCTTCATAGCTGAAATTCTCCAACCCAGGAAACACCCAGGTGAATCTCATCTGCACCCTCTCCAGTTGCAATCACATCCTTCCTTTAGTTTGGTGACCAGAACTGTACACAGTACACCAGCTGTGGACTAACTAGCTCCATCGTAACCTCCCTGCTCTTATACTGCATGCCTCAGCTAATAAAGGCAAGTATCCCATATGCCTTCCTAACTACCTTATCTACCTGTGCTTTTTTAAAAATTCATTCCTGGGATGTGGACTTCACTGGCTATGCCAGCATTTAAAGCCCATCCCTAATTGCCCTTGAGAAGGTGGTAGTGAGCTGCCTTCTTGAACCGCTGCAGTCCATTTGGGGTAGGTACACCCGCAGTGCTGTGAGGAAGGGAGATAAAGGATTTTGACCCAGCGACAGTGAAGGAACGGCGACATAGTTCCAATTCAGGGTGGTGGGTGATTTGGACGGCAACATGCAGGTGGTGATGTTTCCTTGCATCTGCTGCTCTTGTCCTTCGAGGTTGTAGAGATGGGCGGGTTTGGAAGGTGCTGCCTAAGGAGGCTTGGTGCATTGCTGCAGTGCATCTTGCAGATGGTACACACTGCTGCCACTGTGCGTCAGTGGTGGAGGGAGTGAATGTTTGTAGATGGGTTGCCAATCAGGTGGGCTGCGTTTTTCTGGATGGTGTCGAGCTTCTTGAGTGTTGTTGGAGCTGCACACATCCAGGCAAGTGGAGAGCATTCCATCACATTCCTGACGTGTGCTTTGTTGATAGTGAACTGGCTTAGGTGAGTTGGGAGGCGAATTGCGCGCCTCAGGATTCCTAGCCTCTGACCTGCTCTTGTAGCCATGATATTTATATGGCTACTTCAGTTCAGTTTCTGGTTAATGGTAGCCCCTTGGATGTTGATAGTGGGGGATTCAGCGATGGCAATTCCATTGAATGTTAAGGGGAGATGATTAGATTCTCTCTTGTTAGAGATGGCCATTGCCTGGCACTTGTGTGGCGCGCATGTTATTTGCCACTTATCAGCCCGAGCCTGGATATTATCCAGGTCTTGCTGCATTTCGACACGGACTGCATCAGTATCTGAGGAGTCGCGAATGGTGCTGAACATTGTGCAATTATCAGCGAACATCCCCACTTCTGACCTTATGATTGAAGGAAGGCCATTGATGAAGCAGCTGAAGATGGTTGGGCTTCGGACACTAACCTGAGGAACTCCCGCAGTGATGTCCTGGAGCTCAGATCATTGCCCTACAACTGCCACAGCCATCGTCCTTCACGCTAGGTATGAATCCAACCAGCAGAGAGTTTCCCCCCTGATTCTCATTGACTCTAGTTTTGCTCGGGCTCCTTGATGCCATACTCGGTCAAATGCTGCCTTGATGTCAAGAGCAGTCACTCTCACCTCACCCCTTGAGTTCAGCTCTTTTGTTCATGTTGGAACCAAGGCTGTGATGAGGTCAGGAGCTGAGTGGTCCTGGCGGAGCCCAAACTGAGCATCACTGAGCAGGTTATTGCTAAGCAAGTGCCGCTTGATGGCACTGTTGATGACACCTTCCATCACTTTACTGATGATTGATAGTAGACTGATGGGGATGTAATTGGCCGGGTTGCATTGTCCTGCATTTTGTGTACAGGACATCCCTGGGCAAACTTTCACATTGGTGGGTAGATACCAGTGTTGTAGCTGTACTGGAACAGCTTGGCTATGGCGTGGCAAGTTCTGGAGCACAGGTCTTCCATACTATTGCCGGAATATTGTCAGGGCCCATAGCTTTGGCAATATCCAGTGCCTTCAGTCGTTTCTTGATATCACGCAGAGTGAATCGAATTGGCTGATGTCTTGCATCTGTGATGCTGCGGACTTCAGGACGAGGCCGAGATGAATCATCAACTCGGCACTTCTGGCTGAAGATTGTTGCAAATGCTTCAGACTTATCTGCCTCCTGCCAAAAAGGCAGTTTTGGATCCAACTTGTCAAATTGCCCTGGATCCCATGGGCTCTTACCTTCTTCACCAATCTCCTGTGCGGGTCCTTATCAAAAGCCTTACTGAAATCCGTGTAAACTACATCTACTGCTTTACCCTCATCGATACATCTAGTCACCTCCTCGAAAAATTCAATCAAGTTAGTTAGACAAGGTCGCCGCCACAACCCACACCGGCCCCTGAAAAAGCCATGTTGACTATTGCTGATCAATCCCCGCCTTCTAGTGGAGATTAAATATGTCCCTCAGAATTTTTTCCAACATATTCCCAACCACTGATGTTGGATTCAGCGGCCTGTAATTACCAGGTTTATTCCTACCACCCTTCTTGAATAATGATACCTCATTCCCTGTCTTCCAGTCCTCTGGTACCTCACCTGTGGCTAGAGAGGATTTGAAAATTTGTCTCAAAGCCCCTGCTGTCTCCTCCCTTGCCTCACATAACAGCCTGGGATAAATCTCATCTGGGCCTGAGGATTTATCCACTTTTAAGCCCGCTATAATAGCTGATATTTCCTCCCTTTCGATGTTAATATGTTCAACTATACCGCAATCCCCCTCCCTAATCTCTACACCAACATCGTCCTTCTCCATCGTGAACACAGATGAAAAGTAATAATTTAAAACTTCGCCTATATCTTCCGGCTCCACTCAAACATTGGCAAGTTGGTCCCCAATGAGCCCTACTCTTTCCCTGGTTATCCTCTTTTTCCTAATATATTAATAAAACGCCTTGGGATTTTCCTTTATCTTGCCCGCCAGTGTTTTTTCATGTTCCCTCTTCGCTCTCCTAATTACTTTTTTCCAGTACCCCCTACACTTTCTAAACTCCTTTAGGTCCTCCACTGTTCCCAGCACTTGGGATCTGCCATAAGCCTCCTTTTTTTCCTGATCCAATCCTCCACATCCCATGACATCCAGGGTTCCCTGGGCTTATTGGGGGTACATGTTTAGCTCTGAACTCTCACAATTTTCTCTTTGAATGACTCCCACTGATGTGCTGCAGACGTTCCTCCAAGTAGCTGCTCCCAGTCCACTTTGGCCAGATTGTGATTTATCATATTGACATCGGCCTTCCTCCAATTCAGTACCTTTATTTTTGGTCCATCTTTGTTTTTTTTTCCATAATTACCTAAAATCCTACATAGTTATGGTCACTATCCCCGAAATGGTCCCCAATGACACTTCTAACACTTGACCTTCGTCACTCCCTAGGATTAGGTCCAGTACTGCCCCTTCTCTTGCAGGAGTTTCAACATACTGGCTCAAAAAGCTCTCCTGCATGCATTTTAAGAATTGCGGCCCTTTTAAGCCTTTTGCATTGAGATTATCCCAGTTAATATTGGTGAAGTTAAAATCTCCTACTATTATTACCCTATTATTTTTACACCTCTCCGAGAATTGCCTACACAACTGCTCTTCTATCTCTTACTGACTGTTTGGAGGCCTGTAGCACACGCCCAGCCAAGTGATTGCCCCTTTTTCTTTTTAATTTCTACCCAAATCGCCTCTTTTGAGGAACCTTCTAAGATGTCATCCCTCCTTACTGCAGTAAATGACTCCTTGATGAACAGTGCAATGCCATCCCCTGATTTATCCCCTCCTCTGTCCCGGCTGAAGATTCTTTACCCTGGAATATTGAGCTGTCAGTCCTGCCTCTCCCTTAACCATGTCTCTGTGATAGCAATAATGTCATAATGCCATGTGCTAATCAACGCCATCAATTTATCTGCCTTCCTAGTACAACTCCTTGCATTGAAAATCGATGCACTCCAACCTTGCATTTTTACCCTGTGCCTTATCAGGTCTATATTTGCTCTGCCTTCCAGGCAAACTCACCTTACCTTCGATAATACCCCCTACTGTACCTCCACTCTTTATCCCCCCCATGCCAAATTAGTTTAAATACCCCGCCCCATCCCCCAACAGAACTAACAAATCTCCCAGCAGGGATGCTTGTCACATTCTGGTTCAAGTGCAACCTTTCCAACTTGTACAGGTCCCACTTTTGCCAGAAACAGACCCAGCGATCCAGGAGACTAAAACCCTCCCTTCTGCACCATCTCCTAAGCCGCGCATTCATCTGCTCTATCCTTCTATTTCTAAACTCACTAGCAGGTGGCACCGGGAGTAATCCAGAGATTGCAACATTAGAGGTGCTGCTTTTTAATCTGCTACCTAGCTGCTTAAATTCTTGTTGCAGGTCCTCATCCCTCTTTTTTCCTATGTCGGTGGTACCAATGTGTATCACAACCTCTGGTTGCGCCCCCTCCCCTTTCAGAATGTCCTGCAGCCGCTGCGTGACCTCCTTGACCCTAGCACCAGGGAGGCAACATACAATCATGGTGTCACATTTGCGGCCACGTGTATCTAGATCTTTCCAGGCAGGAGCAGGAGACATATCAAACGTAGATTCATAGAGTGATGGAGTCATTCACAACACAGAAGGAGGCCTTTCGCCCCCTCCATGCCAGCTCTCTGTGGAACAATCCAGTCATTCCCACTCTCCAGCTCAATCCCCATATCCCTGCAAGTGCATTTCCTTCAGGTGCCCATCCAGTTTCCTTTTGAAATCATTGATTGTCTCGGCTTCCACCCCCCTCATGGGCTGTGAGTTCCAGCTCATTACCTTCCACTGCGTAAAAAAGCTCTTCCTCACATTCCCCCTACATCTCCTACCCAAAACCTTCCATCTGTGTCCCCTAGTCCGTGTTTTATCAGTTAATGGGAACAGTTTTTCCTTATCTATCTTATCTAAGTCTATAATAATCTTGTACACCTCTATCAAATCTCTCTCAATCTCCTTTTGTCCTGGGAGAACAATTTCAGCTTCTCCAAACTAACCTTGTAGCTAACGCACCCCCGACCCCCGAACATTCTGGTAAATCTCCTCTGCACCCTCTCAAGGACCTTAACATCCTTCTTAAAGTGTGGTGACCAGAACTGGACACAGCTCTCTAGCTGGGGCCTGACCAAAGTTTTATAAAGTCTCAGCATAACTTCCCTGCTTTTGTATCTTTGCCTCTAATGATGAAGACCAAGATCTGATATGCTTCGCTAAACACTCTCCTAATATGTTCTGCCACCTTCAAAGATCAATGCATAAGGAGGCCCTGTTCCCTCTGGTACTGCACACCTTTAGAACTGTGTCATTAAGTCTATATTGCCTTCCTATTCCTTCTGACAAAGTGCGTCACCACACACTCCTTTGTATTAAATTCCACCTGCCACTTCTCTGTCCATTGTGCTAGCCTATCTATATCCTGTTGCAGGCAGTTTGTATCATCCTCACTGTTTACCACTCCTCCAAGTTTGGTAACATCGTAAGACTGAAGTTCTACTCTGTATTCAAAGATCCACGTCATTTATATTTAGCAAAATATACAGTTGCCCTAGCACTGGCCCTTGGGGAACATCACTGCCTACCATACTCTAGTCTAAAAAAAAACAACCATTTACCACGACTCGCTCTTTTCTGTAATAAAAGCAAAATACTGCGGATGCTGAAAATCTGAAACAAAAACAAGAAATGCTGGAATCACTCAGCAGGTCTGGCAGCATCTGTGGAAAGAGAAGCAGAGTTAACATTTCGGGTCAGTGACCGAAGTCACTGTTCCAGAGTTCCGACGAAGGGTCACTGACCCGAAACTTTAACTCTGCTTCTCTTTCCACAGATGCTGCCAGACCCGCTGAGTGATTCCAGCATTTCTTGTTTTTGTTCGCTCTTTTCTGTACTTTAGACAATGTTTGATCCAATTGGATGCTATTCCACGAGCTTCAATTTTGTTAACCAACCTTTGGTATGGTACTTCATCAAATACTTTCATAAAAGCCATGTAGACAACATCCACCACATTCCCTTCATCAACCGTCTCTGTTACTTCAGCAAAATAAAACAATTAGTTTAGTCAGGCATGATCTGCCTTTTAGAAATCCGTGCTGACAATCCTTAATTAAATCAAACCTCTCCAAGTGTGTGCTGATTTTCTTCCCCTGATTATTGCTTCTAAAACCTTCCTCACAACTGATGTTAAACTAACTGACCAGTAGTTACTAGGCCTGTGTGTTGTCCATTGATAATTCTGGGAGGTGAGGGTGACCATCTATGACATCATTTTCTCCCTCAGCAGGGAGAAGCAGGATGAGAGATTCCGTGGCTTTGTCAGGATAGCGGGATACCTGATGATGGAGGTAGCTCTGCGGGGGCCCCATGTCAATATGGAGAGGTACAGGAACTGAAAGAACTCTCGCTCCATTAATGTACAGTTGGTGTGTGAGCATGCCCAGTGCATAATGTTGGTGAATGTCCACTATCCTGGCAGCAGCATCCTCATAAATCTCCTCTGCACCCTCTCTAGTGCAATTACATCCTTTCTGTAATGAGGTGACCAGAACTGCACAAAGTATTCAAGTTGTGGCTTAACCAATGAGTTATACAGTTCCACCATAACCTCCTGCTCTTATATTCTATACCTGACCTAAAAAAGGAAAGGATTCCTTATGCCTTCTTAACCACCTTATCGGCCTCTCTGGCTTCCTTCAGGGATCTGTGGACATTCACTCCAAGGTCATTCCTCACTTCCTCTGCACTTCTCAGCATTTTGCCATTTATCCTTTGCCTTGATTGACCTCCCCAAGAGCATCAATTCTCCAATTTGAATTCAATTTACCCCTTTTCTGCACATCTGACCAGACCATCAATATCATCCTGCAGCTTACAGCTATCCTCCTCACTTTCTGCCACATGGCCAATCTTTGTGCCGTCTGACAACATCTTGATCATGCTTCTCCATTTACGTCCAAATCGTGAAAGTATACCACAAAAAGCAGGGGACCCAGTGTTCAGCCCTGTGGAACGCCACTGGAAACAGTCCTCCAGTTTCAAAAACATCTCTCAACAATTACCCTTTGTTTCCTGCCACTGAGCCAATTTTTTGTATCCACCTTGCTATATTTCCTTGGATCCCATGGAATTTTAGTTTGTTAACTAGTCTTCCATGTTGGCCCTTTTCAAAGGCCTTGATAAAATCCATGTATATCACATCTACTACATGACCCTCATCTATCTTCCTTGTTACTTTTTCAAAAATGCATACATTTTGTCTGACAGGATCTTCCCTTAACAAATCCAAACTGACTATCCTTGATTAAACTGTGCCTTTCTAAGTGACTTTTATCCTTGTCCCTCAGAATAGATTCCAATAATATGCACACTGCTGAGGTTAGACTGGCTGACCTGTAGTTATTCGGTCTATCCTTCTCTCCCTTTCTAAACAGAGGTACAATGTTAGCAGTTCTCCGATCTTCTGGCACCACACCTGTATTAAGTCAGGACTGGAAAATGATGTTCAGACCCTTTGCTATTTCGTCTCTTGCTTCTTTTGACAGCCTGGGATATATTTCATCTGATTTATTACTTTCAACGATGCTAATACAATTAATAATTCCTGTCTCCCTACCTTAATCACATCTAATACTTCACACCCCCCTCCTTAACTACAATATCTGCATCGCCCCCCTCTTTTGAGAAGTCGGACGCAAAGTGTCCATTAAGAACCATGGCAATGTCTTCCTCTCCTACACATAGGGCACTGCTCCCCCTGGGGATGATGACTACCCGTCCAATCCCCCTCACAAGGGCCTTCCAGACAGCCACAAATGACCAAACACACACACCGATCAGACCGCAGACACTGTACCAGACAGATATACAAACACATACAGACACAAATAGACAGACAGATACACACACAAACACAACGATCAGACCACAGGCACTGAGCCAACAAATATACAAACACACACACACGCACACACACACACACACTCACACTAGCACTCACACTAGCACTCACAAAGATCAGACCCCAGGCAATCAGCCAGACAGATATACAGGCAGAAACAGAGACACACAAGCACAGTCACACACACACACACACACACACACACACACACACACACACACACACACACATGCACACACATGTATGCACACGCATCAGACCCCAGGCACAGAACCCGACAGATATACAAAGACACTCACACAAACACAGACAGACAGAAACGCACACACACCAGTTCACACCTACACACGTACACCGATCACACCTCAGGCACTGAACCAGACAAATATACAAACACAAAATTATAGAAAGACACACACACATCGATCAGACCCCACGCACTGAACCAGACAGATATACAAACACATACATACACACACACACATACACAGACACCACAAATATCCACACACTTACACTTACACGCATGCACACACAGGTATGCAGACATACACGCAAACACATACACATATTCACACACATGTATGCATACCCAGACACACACACAGACAGCACAAATATCCACATACACACTTCCACATAACCCATGGACTCAGAGGTACGCACACACACGCATCAGACCCCAAGCACTGAACCAGATTTTTTATATAAAACATACAGACAAACACAGACAGACACACACACACATCCACACATACACTGATCAGATCCCAGGAACTGAACCAGACAGATATACAAACACACACAAACACAAAAATACAGAAAGACATACACACATCGATCAGACCCCAGGCACTGAGCCAGACAGATACACAAACACATACATACAAACACAGACAGTGACACACATGCACACACATACACTCACACTGCTCAGACCCCACCCACTGAGCCAGACACACAAAGATCGCACCCCAGCACTGTGCAAAACGCACGCACGCACACACCCACATCACATCATAGGCACTGAGCCCGATACACACACAGAACACACCACAGACGTTGGGATAGACACACGAACAAACACACAAACACATTATTTATACACCGGGCACTGAGCCAGTACAAACAGACACGCACACTCAGGCACACACAGATCATAACCCAGGCAAATACAAAAACAGAAACAGAAAGCTCACCCCAGGTACTGAGCCAGAAACAAACACACACACACACACACACACACACACACACACACACACACAATCAAACAGGCACAGAGACACAAATAGACATACTGCACAACTCCCACAAACAAACGTACACACACACACAAACACACACACACACACACACACACACACACACACACACACACACACACACACACACACACAGCAAAACACCGGCCACGAGGCACACACACAAACACAGGCACAGAGACACAAATAGATGCATAGTACATGCCAGGCCATCACAAATACACACAGACAAGCGTCACATCCGAGGCACTGAACCGGATAAATATACAGGGATAGGATTAATCTCCACTTGGAAAGGCAGGGAATAATAAGGAATAGTCACCATGGCTTTGTCAGGTGGAGATCGTGTCGAACGAAATTGGTTGAATTTTTCGAGGTGGTGACCAGATGTGTACATGACGGTAAATAAGTTGATGTAGTCTACATGGGCTTCAGAGTGGCTTTTGATCAAGTCCCGCATGGGAGATTAGTTCAGAAGATAGGGTGGGAGGTGTGGTGAGGATGGATAGAGTGAATGGATGGGGTGTTGGGAAGGTTGGCGTGAGGCGAGGGCGGTGGGGAGGGTTTGACTAAGCAGGTGGCGCTTTGGAGGGTTGGCGTGAGGGGGGCGGTGGTGGGGATGGTTGCAGTGAGGAGCGGGGTGGTGGGGAGGCTTGGAGTTAGGGCCCAGGCTGCATGTTGGAATAAGGGGAGGGAGGGGTTGAGCAGAAGGGCCCTGGGGAGGGTTGGAATGAAGGTTGGGGTGTGGGTAGTATTGGAGTGAGGAGAGGGTTGGTGGGGAGTGTTGGAATGAGTGGAGTGTCTGTTGGGAGTGTTGGAGTGAGGGTAAGTGCAGTGGGGATGTTTGGAGTGAGGGGAAAGATTGTGTCGATGCTTGAGCTGAAGGAAGTGGTGGTGCGAATGGTTGTCATGAGCGGAGGCACAGTTGGGAGTTTTGGGTTGAGGGGAGTGGTGGTGGAAATGTTGGGTTGAGGGGAGAGGCAGTGGGGAGTGTTGGAGTGAGTGAAGGGGCAGTGGCGATAGTTGGTGTGACAGGAAGGGCCGGTGTTGTGGGTTTAGTTTTGGGGAGGGGCAGTAGTGAGGTTCGGAGTGAGGACAGGTGTGGTGGTGAGGGTTGGAGTGAGAGGTGGGCCAGTGGGGAGTGTTGGATTGAAAGGAGGTGCAGTGAGGAGTGTTGGACTGAGGGGTGGGACGATAGGGAGGCTTAAGGTTGGGCTAGGGAGGTGGGAAATGTGGAGCAGATGGGGAAGGCGGGTTGAAGGGTTGGAGCGAGTGGAGGGGCAGTGGTGAGGGTTGTTGTGAGGGGGTGTTGGTGAAGGGAGTTGGACAGACGGGAGCGTCGTTGGGTGGATGAGAATGAGGGGAGCGGCGATGGGTAGGGGTTGACAGAAGGGAGGTGTGATAGGAGGGGTTGGAGTGAGGGGAGGGCCGGTAGGGATCGTTAGAGAGAGGGGCGGGTCTGTGCAGATCTTTGGAGTGAGGGGTGGGGTTCTGTGTAACGTTGAAAGGAGAGGAGTGGTGGTGGGAAGGGTTGGACTGCGGGGAGTGGTGGTGGGGATTGTTGGAGTTACGGCCCGGGATGAGAGCTCGGTTGGAATGAGGTGAGTGTTGGGTTGCGTGGAGGTGCAGGGGGAAGGGTTGGAGTGAGGAGAGAGGGCAGTGGTGTAGACTGGGATGTGTGGCGGGGCGGTGGGGAGGGCTGGAGTGCAGATGGTCGATAGGGAGTGTTGGAGTGAGTGGAGGGATTGTGGGGAAGGCTGGGGTGAGGTGAGGGGCGCTGCAGAGGGTTGGAGTGAGAGGAAGGGCGGTGGGGAGGTTAGGAGTGAAGGGAGGGGCCAGTATTGAAGGTTGGTTGTGTGGAGTGTCGGTGGGGATGTTTAGAGAGAGGGGAAGCGCAGTGGGGAGGTTTGGATTGATGAGACTGGTGGTGGGGAGGGTTCGAAAGAGGGGAGGAGCTGTGCCGATGGTGTGTTAAGAGGAGTGACGGTGGGAACGGTTTGAGTGTGGGGAGGTGTGGTGAGGAGCAATTGAGTGAGGAGAGGTGTTCTGGAAAGAGTTGGAGTGAGGAGTGGTTGTGGCGAGTGTTGGAATGAGGGGAGTGGTTTTGGGGAGACTTGGAGTGAGGGGAGATGCAGTGATAAGGGTACAATTGTGGGGAAGTGTGGTACGGATGTTTGAATTGATGGCAGGGGCGGTGGCGATGTTCTGAGTGACGGGACATGCGGGGGTGGTTTTGGAGTGAGGGCAGGAGCAGTGGCGAGGATGTCGTGTTGTGAGTGGCGGTGGGGATGTTTTGAGTGCGGGTAGGTGCGGTCGGGAGTATTGGAGTGAGGGGAGTGGTGGTCAGCAGGACTGGAGTGAGGGGAGGACGATGGTGAGGTTTAGGTTGAGCGAGGAAGATTGGAAAGTGTGCGGTTGAGGGGAGAGGCGGTGGGGAAGGTCGGGTTGAGGGGAGGTGCGGTGGGGAGTGTTAAATTGAGGGGTGTGGTGGTTGAGAGCATTGGAGTGTTAGGATGGACGATGGAGAGTCTTAGGATTGTGGAAGGGCAGTGGGAAGGGTGGTGGTATCGGGTGTTGTGGTGGGGAGGGATGGAGTTAGGGGAGGGATGATGGGGAGGGGTGGAATGAGAGGAGTGTTAGAGTATGGGGAGCGGCTCTGGGGCAGGTTGGGGTGAGGGGAAGGGCAGTGGGGAGAGTTGGAGAGAGGGGAAGGACGGTGGGGAGGTTTGAAGTGAGAGGAGGGTGGTGCAGAGGGTTGGAGTGATGGACGGGTGGTGGGGAGAGGTGCAGTGAGCGCAGAGGTGACAGGGAGAGTTGGAGGGAGGACAGGGGCAGTAGGGAGGTTTGGAGTGAAAGGTGGGTGGTGTGGAGGGTTTGAGTGATGCGAGGGGCTGCGGGAGCATAGCAGTGAGGGGGAGATGGAAGTTTAGATTGAAGGAACTGGTCGTAGGAAGGATTGGTGTGAGGGGAGGGGTTGTGGAGAAGGTTGGAGTGGGAAGGGGCGATTGGAATTGTTGCAGTGAGGGGAGAGGCAGAGGCGTCTGTTGGGTAGAGGCGGGCGATGGGGAGTGTTGGAGTGAGTTGAAGGTTGGTGCGGAGATTTGCAGTGAAAGGTGGGGCTGTAGGGTATGCTGGGGTGACGGGAGTGGCGTTGCTGAGGGTTGCAGTGAAGGACAGTTGGTGGGGAAGGTTGGAGTGGGGAGGGGCAATGGGGAGTGTTGGAATGAGGGGATGGGCACTGGGGACTGTTGTAGTGAGGTGAGGTGTGGTGGGGTGCGTTGGCGTGAGGGGATGGTCGGTGGGGATTGTTGGACTGAGAGAAGAGGCTGTGGGGGCTTTTCGGGTGAGGCTAGGGGCGGTGGGTCGAGTTGGGGTGAGGGGAGAAGTGGGCGGTGGGGACTGTTAGATAGAGAGGAGGGTTGGTGGGGAGCTTTGCACTGAGTGGATGGGCTGTATGGTAGGCTGGATTCAGGGGCGTGGCGTTTCTGAGGTTTGGAGTAGAGGGGTGGTGGGGAAGGTTGGAGTGGAGAGGGGTAATAGGGATAGATGGCCGGACGGGTGGGGCAGTGGGGTAGTTTGGGGGGAGCAGAGGGGCAGTGGGTGTGTTGGAGTGAGGTTAGGTCTGGAGGGGCGGGGTGGAGTGAGAGGAGGGGCGGTGGGGAGTCTTGGAATCAGGTGAGGGGCTGCGGGGAGTGTTGGGGTGAGGGCAGTGGCAGTCGGGAGGGTTGGAGTGAGGGGAGGTGTGGTGGGGTGTGTTGGAGCGATGGGGAGGGGCGGTGGGGAGTGTTCGAGTGAGGGGCAGGGCGGTGGTGAGGATTGGAGTGAGGTGAGGGGCGGTGGGGTGTGTTGGAGTGAGGGGCAGGGTGGGGTTGAGATGAGGGTCAGTTGGAAGGGTTGGAGTGGGGGCAGGTGCGGTGGAGAGGGTTGGAGTGACGGGAGTGGTGATTGGTAGGTTGGAGTGAGAGGTGGGGCGGTGGCGAGTGAGGGGAGGTGCCGTGGGGTTGGTTGATGTGAGGAGAGGGGCGCTAGTAGGGCTGGAGTTTGGGGAGAGTGGTGGGGAGGATTGGAGTAAGTGGAGGGGCAGTGGGGAGTGTTGGAGTGTGGGAAGTGATGGTAGGGTGAGTTGGAGTGAGGAGAGGGGTGATGACGTGGGTTGCAATCAGCCGAGGGCCGCTAAGTAGGGTTGGAATGAGAGGATGGATGGTGGGGAGGTTTGGAGTAAGCGGAGCGATGTTAGGGAGATTTTGAGTGAGGGGAGTGATGGCGGGGTGGGTTGGAATGAGGGCAGTGTTGGCGGAGTGGTGTGGAGTGAGGGGAATGGTGAAGGGCTGGTTTGGTGTGAGGGGAGTGGTGGTGGGGTAGGTTGGAGTGCGGTGAGTGTTTGTAGGGAGATTTAGAGTGAGGAGAGTGATGGTGGGTTGGCTTGGAGTTAGGTGAGTCGTGGCGGGGTTGTTTGCAGTGAGGGGAGTGGTGGCGGGGTGGTTTGGAGTGAGAGGGACGATGATAGGGAGATTTGGAGTGAGGGGAGTGGTGGCGGGGTGGTTTGGCGTGAGTGGAGTGGTATTGGGGTGTTTTGGAGTGAGGGGAGTGGTAGTTGGGTGGGTTGGAGAGAGGGGAGTGGTGGCTGGAAGATTTGGAGAGAGGGGATTGGTGGTGGGGTAGTTTGGAGTGAGGATAGTGGTGACGGCCTTGTTTGGAGTGAGCTGAGTGGTGGTGGGGAGATTTGTTGTGATGGGAGTGATGGTGGGGTGGTTTGGATTGAGGGGAGTGGTGGCGGGAAGATTTGGAGTGAGGGGATTGGTGGTGGGGTGGTTTGAAGTGAGGGGAGTGGTGGCGGGGAGATTTGGAGTTAGGGGAATGGTTGTAGCGAAATAGAAGTGTCTGGAGTGGTGGAGTGGTGTCTTGGAGTGCGGGCGTGGTGGTGGGGAGATATGGAGTGAGGTGAGTGGTGGTGGGTTGGTTTGGAGTTAGGGGAGGTGTGGCGGGGTGGTTTGGATTGAGGGAAGTGGTGGCGGGGTGGTTTAGAGTGAGGGGAGTGGTGGGAGTGGTTTGGAGTGAGAGGGCGATGGTAGGGAGATTTGGAGTGAGGAGAGTGGTGGCGGGGTAGGGTGGGGTGAGGGGAGTGGTGGCGGGGTGTTTTAGAGTGAGGGGAGTGGTGGCGGTGTGGTTTGGAGTGATGGGAGTTGTGGCGGGGTGGTTTGGAGTGAGGGGAGTGGTGGCGGGGTGGCTTGGAGTAAAGAGAGTAGTGGCGGGGTGGTTTGGAGTGAGGGGAGTGGTGGCGGGAAGATTTCGAGTGAGGGGAGTGGTGGTGGGGAGCTTTGGAGTGAGGGGAGTGGTGGCGGGGTGGTTTGGAATGAGGGAAGTGATGGTAGGGAGATATGGAGTGAGGGGAGCGATGGTAGGGAGATTTGAAATGAGGGGAGTGGTGACGGGGTAGGGTGGTGTGATGGGAGTGGTTATAGCGAGATTTGAATTGAGTGGATTGGTAGTGGGGTGTCTTGGAGTGAGTGGAGTGGTGGCAGGGAGATAAGGAGTGAGGGGAGTGGTGGTGGGGTGGTTTGGAGTTAGGGGAGGCGTGGCTGGGTGGTTCGGAATGAGGGGAGTGGTGGTGGGCTGGCTTGGAGTGAGGGGAGTGGTGGCGGGGAGATTTGGAGTGAGGGGAGTGGTGGCGGGGTGGTTTGGAATGAGGGAAGTGATGGTAGGGAGATATGGAGTGAGGGGAGCGATGGTAGGGAGACCTGGAGTGAGGATAGTGGTGGCAGGGTGGTTTGGAGTGAGGTGAGTGGTTGTAGCGAGATTTGAAGTGAGTGGAGTGTTAGTGGGGTGTCTTGGAGTGAGGGGAGTGGCAGTAGGGAGATATGGAGTGAGGGGTGTGGTGGTGGGTTGGTTTGGAGTTAGGGGAGGCGTGGCAGGGTGTTTTGGATTGAGGGGCGTGGTGGCGGGGTGGTTTGGAGTGGGGGGAGTGGTGGCGGTGTTGTTTGCTTGATGGGAGAGATGGTAGGGAGATTCGGAGTGAGGGGAGTGGTGGCGGGGTGATTTGGGTTGAGGGGAGTGGTGGCGGGGTGGTCTGGAGTGAGGGGAGTGGTGGCGGGGTGGTCTGGAGTGAGGGCAGTGGTGGCAGGAAGATTTAGAGTAAGAGGTGTGGTGGTAGGGCGATATGGAGTGAGGAGAGTGGTGACGGGGTGATTTGGATTGAGGGGAGTGGTGGTAGGGAGATATGGAGTGAGGGGAGTGGTGGCGGGGTGGTTTTGTTTGCGGGGAGTGGTGGTAGGGAGATATGGAGTGAGGGGAGTGGTGGCGGGGTGGTTTGGAGTGAGGGCATTGGTTGCGGGAAGATTTGGAGTGAGGGGAGTGGTGGTGGGGAGATACGAAGTGAGGGGAGTGGTGGTGGGGTGGTTTGGATTGAGGGGAGTGGTGGCGGGAAGGCTTGGAGTGAGGGGATTGTTGGTGGGGTGGTTCGGAGTGAGGGGAGTGGTGGTGGGCTGGCTTGGAGTGAGGGGAGTGGCGGCGGGGAGATTTGGAGTGAGGGGAATGGTGGCGGGGAGATTTGGATTGAGGATAGTGGTGGCGGGGTGGTTTGGAGTGAGGGGAGTGGTTATAGCGTGATTTGAATTGAGTGGAGTGGTAGTGGGGTGTCCTGGAGTGAGGGGAGTGGTGGTAGGGAGATATGGAGTGAGCGGTGTGGTGGTGGTGTGGTTTGGAGTTAGGGGAGGCGTGGCGGGGTGGATCGGAATGAGGGGAGTGGTGGCAGGGTGGTTTGGAGTGAGGGAGTGGTGGCGGTGTGATTTGCTGTGAGGGGAGCGATGGTAGGGAGATTTGGAATGAGGGGAGTGGTGGCGGGGTAGGGTGGTGTGATGGGAGTGGTTACAGCGAGATTTGAATTGAGTGGATTGGTAGTGGGGTGTCTTGGAGTGAGTGGAGTGGTGGCAGGGAGATAAGGAGTGAGGGGAGTGGTGGTGGGGTGGTTTGGAGTTAGGGGAGGCGTGGCTGGGTGGTTCGGAATGAGGGGAGTGGTGGTGGGCTGGCTTGGAGTGAGGGGAGTGGTGGCGGGGAGATTTGGAGTGAGGGGAGTGGTGGCGGGGTGGTTTGGAATGAGGGAAGTGATGGCGGGGTGGTCTGGAGTGAGGGGAGTGGTGGCGGTGTTGTTTGCTTGATGGGAGAGATGGTAGGGAGATTCGGAGTGAGGGGAGTGGTGGCGGGGTGATTTGGGTTGAGGGGAGTGGTGGCGGGGTGGTCTGGAGTGAGGGGAGTGGTGGCAGGAAGATTTGGAGTGAGAGGAGTGGTGGTAGGGAGATATGGAGTGAGGCGAGTGGAGGCGGGGAGATTTGGATTGAGGGGAGTTGTGGTAGGGAGATATGGAGTGAGGGGAGTGGTGGCGGGGTGGTTTGGTTAGAGGTGAGTGGTGGTAGGGAGATATGGAGTGAGCGGAGTGGTGGTGGGGAGATACGAAGTGAGGGGAGTGGTGGTGGGGTGGTTTGGATTGAGGGGAGTGGTGGCGGGAAGATTTGGAGTGAGGGGATTGTTTGTGGGGTAGTTGGGAGTGAGGGGAGTGGTGGCGGGCTGGCTTGGAGTGTGGGGAGTGGTGGTGGGGAGATTTGGAGTGAGGGGAATGGTGGCGGGGAGATTTGCAGTGAGGGGAATGGTGGTGGGGTGATTTGGAGTGAGGGGAATGGTGGCGGGGAGATTTGGAGTGAGGGGAATGGTGGCGGGGAGATTTGGATTGAGGATAGTGGTGGCGGGGTGGTTTAGAGTGAGGGGAGTGGTGGCGGGGAGATTTGGAGTGAGGGGAATGGTGGCGGGGAGATTTGGAGTGAGGGGAATGGTGGCGGGGAGATTTGGATTGAGGATAGTGATGGCGGGGTGGTTTGGAGTGTGGGGAGTGGTTATAGCGAGATTTGAATTGAGTGGAGTGGTAGTGGGGTGTCTTGGAGTGAGGGGAGTGGTGGCATGGAGATATGGAGTGAGGGGAGTGGTGGTGGGGTGGTTTGGAGTTAGGGCAGGCGTGGCGGGGTGTCTTGGAGTGAGGGGAGTGGTGGTAGGGAGATATGGAGTGAGGGGAGTGGTGGTGGGGTGCTTTGGAGTTAGGGGAGGCGTGGCGGGGTGTCTTGGAGTGAGGGGAGTGGTGGTAGGGAGATATGGAGTGAAGGGAATGGTGGCGGGGTGTTTTGGAGTGAGGGGAGTGGTGGCGGTGTGGTTTGCTTGATGGGAGCGATGGTAGGGAGATTTTGAGTGAGGGGAGTGGTGGCGGGGTGATTTGGAGTGAGGGGAGTGGTGGCGTGGTGGTCTGGAGTGAGGGCAGTGGTGGCAGGAAGATTTAGAGTAAGAGGTGTGATGGTAGGGCGATATGGAGTGAGGAGAGTGGTGACGGGGTGATTTGGATTGAGGGGAGTGGTGGTAGGGAGATATGGAGTGAGGGGAGTGGTGGCGGGGTGGTTTTGTTTGCGGGCAGTGGTGGTAGGGAGATATGGGGTGAGGGGAGTGGTGGCGGGGTGGTTTGGAGTGAGGGCAGTGGTTGCGGGAAGATTTGGAGTGAGGGGAGTGGTGGTGGGGAGATTTGGATTGAGGATAGTGATGGCGGGGTGGTTTGGAGTGTGGGGAGTGGTTATAGCGAGATTTGAATTGAGTGGAGTGGTAGTGGGGTGTCTTGGAGTGAGGGGAGTGGTGGCATGGAGATATGGAGTGAGGGGAGTGGTGGTGGGGTGGTTTGGAGTTAGGGCAGGCGTGGCGGGGTGTCTTGGAGTGAGGGGAGTGGTGGTAGGGAGATATGGAGTGAGGGGAGTGGTGGTGGGGTGCTTTGGAGTTAGGGGAGGCGTGGCGGGGTGTCTTGGAGTGAGGGGAGTGGTGGTAGGGAGATATGGAGTGAAGGGAATGGTGGCGGGGTGTTTTGGAGTGAGGGGAGTGATGGCGGTGTGGTTTGCTTGATGGGAGCGATGGTAGGGAGATTTTGAGTGAGGGGAGTGGTGGCGGGGTGATTTGGAGTGAGGGGAGTGGTGGCGGGGTGGTCTGGAGTGAGGGCAGTGGTGGCAGGAAGATTTAGAGTAAGAGGTGTGGTGGTAGGGCGATATGGAGTGAGGAGAGTGGTGACGGGGTGATTTGGATTGAGGGGAGTGGTGGTAGGGAGATATGGAGTGAGGGGAGTGGTGGCGGGGTGGTTTTGTTTGCGGGGAGTGGTGGTAGGGAGATATGGGGTGAGGGGAGTGGTGGCGAGGTGGTTTGGAGTGAGGGCAGTGGTTGCGGGAAGATTTGGAGTGAGGGGAGTGGTGGTGGGGAGATACGAAGTGAGGGGAGTGGTGATGGGGTGGTTTGGATTGAGGGGAGTGGTGGCGGGAAGGTTTGGAGTGAGGGGATTGTTGGTGGGGTGGTTCGGAGTGAGGGGAGTGGTGGTGGGCTGGCTTGGAGTGAGGGGAGTGGTGGCGGGGAGATTTGGAGTGAGGGGAATGGTGGCGGGGAGATTTGGATTGAGGATAGTGGTGGCGGGGTGATTTGGAGTGAGGGGAGTGGTTATAGCGAGATTTGAATTGAATGGAGTGGTAGTGGGGTGTCCTGGAGTGAGGGGAGTGGTGGTAGGGAGATATGGAGTGAGCGGTGTGGTGGTGGTGTGGTTTGGAGTTAGGGGAGGCGTGGCGGGGTGGATCGGAATGAGGGGAGTGGTGGCAGGGTGGTTTGGAGTGAGGGAGTGGTGGTGGTGTGATTTGCTGTGAGGGGAGCGATGGTAGGGAGATTTGGAATGAGGGGAGTGGTGGCGGGGTAGGGTGGTGTGATGGGAGTGGTTATAGCGAGATTTGAATTGAGTGGAGTGGTAGTGGGGTGTCTTGGAGTGAGTGGAGTGGTGGCAGGGAGATAAGAAGTGAGGGGAGTGGTGGTGGGGTGGTTTGGAGTTAGGGGAGGCGTGGCTGGGTGGTTCGGAATGAGGGGAGTGGTGGCAGGGTGGTTTGGAGTGAGGGAGTGGTGGCGGTGTAATTTGCTGTGAGGGGAGCGACGGTAGGGAGATTTGAAATGAGGGGAGTGGTGGCAGGGTAGGGTGGTGTGAGGGGAGTGGTGGCGGGGTATTTTGGAGTGTGGGGTGCTTTGGCGGGTTTGTTTGCAGAGAGAGGAGTGGTGGCGGGAAGATTTGGAGTGAGGGGAGAGGTGGTGAGGAGATTTGGTGTCAGGGGAGTGGTGGCGGGGTGAATTGGATTGAGGAAAGTGATGGTAGGGTGATCTGGAGTGAGGAGAGTGGTGGTGGGTTGTTTGGATTCAGGGGAGTGGTGGTAGAGAGATATCGAGTGAGGGGAGTGGTGCCGGGGTGGTTTGGAATGAGGGGAGTGGTTGCGGGAAGATGTGGAGTGAGGGGAGTGGTGGTGGGGAGATTTGGAGTGAGGGGAGTGGCGGTGCGGTGGTTTGGATTGAGGGGTATGGTGGCGGGAAGATTTGGAGTGAGGGGATTGGTGGTGGGGTTGTTTGGAGTGAGGGGAGTGGTGGCGGGGAGTTTTGGAGAGAGGGGAATGGTGGTGGGGTGGTTTGGAGTGAGGGGAGTGGTGGCGGGCTGGCTTGGAGTGAGGGAAGTGGTTGCGGGGAGATTTGGAGAGAGGGGAATGGTGGCGGGGAGATTTGGAGTGAGGATAGTGGTGGCGGGGTTGTTTGGAGAGAGTTGTGCAGTTGTAGCGAGATTTGAAGTGAGTGGAGTGGTTGGGGGTGTCTTGGAGTGAGGGGAGTGGTGGTAGGGAGATATGGAGTGAGGGGAGTGGTGGTGGGGTGGTTTGGAGTTAGGGGAGGCGTGGCGGTGTGTTTTGGATTGAGGGGAGTGGTGGCGGGGTGGTTTGGAGTGAAGGGAGTGCTGGCGGTGTGGTTTGCTGTGAGGGGAGCGATGGTAGGGAGATTTGGAGTGAGGGGAGTGGTGGCGGGGTGTTTTGGAGTGAGGGGAGTGGTGGCGGTGTGGTTTGCTTGATGGGAGCGATGGTAGGGAGATTTTGAGTGAGGGGAGTGGTGGCGGGGTGATTTGGAGTGAGGGGAGTGGTGGCGGGGTGGTCTGGAGTGAGGGCAGTGGTGGCAGGAAGATTTAGAGTAAGAGGTGTGATGGTAGGGCGATATGGAGTGAGGAGAGTGGTGACGGGGTGATTTGGATTGAGGGGAGTGGTGGTAGGGAGATATGGAGTGAGGGGAGTGGTGGCGGGGTGGTTTTGTTTGCGGGCAGTGGTGGTAGGGAGATATGGGGTGAGGGGAGTGGTGGCGGGGTGGTTTGGAGTGAGGGCAGTGGTTGCGGGAAGATTTGGAGTGAGGGGAGTGGTGGTGGGGAGATTTGGATTGAGGATAGTGATGGCGGGGTGGTTTGGAGTGTGGGGAGTGGTTATAGCGAGATTTGAATTGAGTGGAGTGGTAGTGGGGTGTCTTGGAGTGAGGGGAGTGGTGGCATGGAGATATGGAGTGAGGGGAGTGGTGGTGGGGTGGTTTGGAGTTAGGGCAGGCGTGGCGGGGTGTCTTGGAGTGAGGGGAGTGGTGATAGGGAGATATGGAGTGAGGGGAGTGGTGGTGGGGTGCTTTGGAGTTAGGGGAGGCGTGGCGGGGTGTCTTGGAGTGAGGGGAGTGGTGGTAGGGAGATATGGAGTGAAGGGAATGGTGGCGGGGTGTTTTGGAGTGAGGGGAGTGGTGGCGGTGTGGTTTGCTTGATGAGAGCGATGGTAGGGAGATTTTGAGTGAGGGGAGTGGTGGCGGGGTGATTTGGAGTGAGGGGAGTGGTGGCGGGGTGGTCTGGAGTGAGGGCAGTGGTGGCAGGAAGATTTAGAGTAAGAGGTGTGGTGGTAGGGCGATATGGAGTGAGGAGAGTGGTGACGGGGTGATTTGGATTGAGGGGAGTGGTGGTAGGGAGATATGGAGTGAGGGGAGTGGTGGCGGGGTGGTTTTGTTTGCGGGGAGTGGTGGTAGGGAGATATGGGGTGAGGGGAGTGGTGGCGAGGTGGTTTGGAGTGAGGGCAGTGGTTGCGGGAAGATTTGGAGTGAGGGGAGTGGTGGTGGGGAGATACGAAGTGAGGGGAGTGGTGGTGGGGTGGTTTGGATTGAGGGGAGTGGTGGCGGGAAGGTTTGGAGTGAGGGGATTGTTGGTGGGGTGGTTCGGAGTGAGGGGAGTGGTGGTGGGCTGGCTTGGAGTGAGGGGAGTGGTGGCGGGGAGATTTGGAGTGAGGGGAATGGTGGCGGGGAGATTTGGATTGAGGATAGTGGTGGCGGGGTGATTTGGAGTGAGGGGAGTGGTTATAGCGAGATTTGAATTGAATGGAGTGGTAGTGGGGTGTCCTGGAGTGAGGGGAGTGGTGGTAGGGAGATATGGAGTGAGCGGTGTGGTGGTGGTGTGGTTTGGAGTTAGGGGAGGCGTGGCGGGGTGGATCGGAATGAGGGGAGTGGTGGCAGGGTGGTTTGGAGTGAGGGAGTGGTGGTGGTGTGATTTGCTGTGAGGGGAGCGATGGTAGGGAGATTTGGAATGAGGGGAGTGGTGGCGGGGTAGGGTGGTGTGATGGGAGTGGTTATAGCGAGATTTGAATTGAGTGGAGTGGTAGTGGGGTGTCTTGGAGTGAGTGGAGTGGTGGCAGGGAGATAAGGAGTGAGGGGAGTGGTGGTGGGGTGGTTTGGAGTTAGGGGAGGCGTGGCTGGGTGGTTCGGAATGAGGGGAGTGGTGGCAGGGTGGTTTGGAGTGAGGGAGTGGTGGCGGTGTAATTTGCTGTGAGGGGAGCGACGGTAGGGAGATTTGAAATGAGGGGAGTGGTGGCAGGGTAGGGTGGTGTGAGGGGAGTGGTGGCGGGGTATTTTGGAGTGTGGGGTGCTTTGGCGGGTTTGTTTGCAGAGAGAGGAGTGGTGGCGGGAAGATTTGGAGTGAGGGGAGAGGTGGTGAGGAGATTTGGTGTCAGGGGAGTGGTGGCGGGGTGAATTGGATTGAGGAAAGTGATGTTAGGGTGATCTGGAGTGAGGAGAGTGGTGGTGGGTTGTTTGGATTCAGGGGAGTGGTGGTAGAGAGATATCGAGTGAGGGGAGTGGTGCCGGGGTGGTTTGGAATGAGGGGAGTGGTTGCGGGAAGATGTGGAGTGAGGGGAGTGGTGGTGGGGAGATTTGGAGTGAGGGGAGTGGCGGTGCGGTGGTTTGGATTGAGGGGTATGGTGGCGGGAAGATTTGGAGTGAGGGGATTGGTGGTGGGGTTGTTTGGAGTGAGGGGAGTGGTGGCGGGGAGATTTGGAGAGAGGGGAATGGTGGTGGGGTGGTTTGGAGTGAGGGGAGTGGTGGCGGGCTGGCTTGGAGTGAGGGAAGTGGTTGCGGGGAGATTTGGAGAGAGGGGAATGGTGGCGGGGAGATTTGGAGTGAGGATAGTGGTGGCGGGGTTGTTTGGAGAGAGTTGTGCAGTTGTAGCGAGATTTGAAGTGAGTGGAGTGGTTGGGGGTGTCTTGGAGTGAGGGGAGTGGTGGTAGGGAGATATGGAGTGAGGGGAGTGGTGGTGGGGTGGTTTGGAGTTAGGGGAGGCGTGGCGGTGTGTTTTGGATTGAGGGGAGTGGTGGCGGGGTGGTTTGGAGTGAAGGGAGTGCTGGCGGTGTGGTTTGCTGTGAGGGGAGCGATGGTAGGGAGATTTGGAGTGAGGGGAGTGGTGGCGGGGTGATTTGGAGTGAGTGGAGTGGTGGCGGTGTGGTTTGGAGTGAGGGGAGTGGTGGCGGGAAGATCTGGAGTGAGTGGAGTGGTGATAGCGAGATATGGAGTGAGTGGAGTGGTGGTGGGGTGTTTTGGAGTTCGGGGAGTAGTGTTAGGGAGATTTGGATTGAGGATAGTGGTGGCGGGGCGGTTTTAGTGAGGGGAGTGGTTATAGCGAGATTTGAATTGAGTGGGTTGGTAGTGGGGTGTCATGGAGTGAGGGGAGTGATGGTAGGGAGATATGGAGTGAGGGGAGTCGTGGTGGGGTGGTTTGGAGTTAGGGGAGGTGTGGCGGGGTGGTTCGGAAGGACGGGAGTTGTGGCAGCGTGGTTTGGAGTGAGAGAGTGGTGGCGGTGTGATTTGCTGTGAGGGGAGCGATGGTAGGGAGATTTGGAATGAGGGGAGTGGTGGCGCGGTAGGATGGTGTGAGGGGAGTGGTGGCGGTGTATTTTGGAGTGTGGGGAGCTTTGGCGGGTTTGTTTGCAGAGAGAGGAGTGGTGGCGGGAAGATTTGGAGTGAGGGGAGAGGTGGTGAGGAGAATTGGAGTCAGGGGAGTGGTGGCGGGATGATTTGGATTGAGGGAAGTGGTGGTAGGGAGATATGGAGTGAGGAGAGTGGTGGTGGGTGGTTTGGATTGAGGGGAGTGGTGGTAGGGAGATATGGAGTGAGGGGAGTGGTGGCGGGGTGGTTTGGAATGAGGGGAGTGGTTGCGGGAAGATGTGGAGTGAGGGGAGTGGTGGTGGGGAGATTTGGAGTGAGGGGAGTGGTGTTGCGGTGGTTTGGATTGACGGGAGTGGTGGCGGGCTGGCTTGGAGTGAGGGAAGTGGTTGCGGGCAGATTTGGAGAGAGTGGAATGGTGGTGGTGTGGTTTGGAGTGAGGGGAGTGGTGGCGGGCTGGCCTGGAGTGAGGGAAGTGGTTGCGGGGAGATTTGGAGAGAGGGGAATGGTGGCGGGGAGATTTGGAGTGAGGATAGTGGTGGCGGGGTTGTTTGGAGAGAGGTGAGTGGTTGTAGCGAGATTTGAAGTGAGTGGAGTGGTTGGGGGTGTCTTGGAGTGAGGGGAGTGGTGGTAGGGAGATATGGTGTGAGGGGAGTGGTGGTGGGGTGGTTTGGAGTTAGGGGAGGCGTGGCGGGGTGTTTTGGATTGAGGGGAGTGGTGGCGGGGTGGTTTGGAGTGAGGGGCGTGCTGGCGGTGTGGTTTGCTGTGAGGGGAGCGATGGTGGAGAGATATGGAGTGAGGGGAGTGGTTGTGGGGTGATTTGGAGTGAGGGGAGTGGTGGCGATGTGGTTTGGAGTGAGGGGAGTGGTGGTGGGAAGGTCTGGAGTGAGTGGAGTGGTGATAGCGAGATATGGAGTGAGCGGAGTGGTTGTGGGGTCGTTTGGAGTTAGGGGAGTGGTGGCGGGGTGGTTTGGATTGAGGGGGTTGGTGGTAGGGTGGTGTGGGTTGCGGGGAGTGGTGGCGGGGTGTTTTGGAGTGAGGAGAGTGGTGGTAAGGTGGTTGAGAATGAGGGGTGTTGTAGCGGGGAGGTTTGGAGTGAAGGGAGTGGACGCGGGGAAGTTTCGGAGTAAGGGGAGTGCTGGAGCCGGGTTTGGAATGAGAGGAGTGGTGGCGGTGTGGTTTGGTGTGAGGGGAGTGGTGGCGAGGTTGTTTGGAGTAAAGGGAGTGGTTGCGAGGTGGTTTGGTGTGAGAGGAGTGGTGGCGGGGTGCTTTGGAGTGAATGTAGCGATTGTAGGAAGATTTGGAGTGTGGGAGTGGTGGGGGTGTTTGGAGTAAGGGGAGTTGTTTTGGGGTAGTTTGGAGTGTGGGGAATGGTGGCGGTGATGTTTGGATTGAGGGGAGTGGTGGTGGGGTGTTTTGGAGTGAGGGGAGTGGTGGTGGCGTGGTTTGAAGTGAGGGGAGTGGTGGTGGGGTGTTTTGGAGTGAGGGGAGTGGTGGTGGCGTGGTTTGGAGTGAGGGGAGTGGTGGCGGCGATGTTTGGACTGAGGGGATAGTTGGCGGGGTGGTTTGGAGTGAGGGGAGTGGTCCCGGGATGGTTTGCAGTGAGGGGAGTGGTGGTGGGGTCTTTTGGAGTGAGGGGAGTGGTGGTGGCGTGGTTTGGAGTGAGGGGACTGTTGGCGGGGTGGTTTGGAGTGAGGGGAGTGGTGCCAGGGTGGTGTGGAGTGAGGGGAGTGGTAATTGGGTGTTTTGGAGTGAGGGGAGTGGTGGCGGGGTGGTTTGGATTGAGGGGAGTGATGGCTGGGAGATTTGGAGTGATGGGGGTGGTGGCTGGGTGGTTTGGAGTGAGGGGGGTGGCATTGGGGAATGTTGGAGTGAGGGGAGGAGTTGAGGAGAAGGTTGGAGATGGGGAGGGGCACTGGGAGATTTTGGGTCAGTGAAGGGGCGGTGGGGAGTATTGTGTGGTGCGAGGTGCGATTGGGATTATTGGAGTGATGGGAGGGTCTGTGGGGTTGGTTAGGGTGCGGGGAGGGGTGGTCGGAAGGTTCGGGTTGTGGAAAGGGCGGTAGGATGTTTGGAGTGAATGGAGGGGTGGGGAAGTGGTTTGGCCTGAGTGGAGGGGCATTGGGGAGGGATGGGGTATAGGGAGGGGTGGAGGGTATTTTGGAGTTTGTGGAGGAGCGGTGGGTGTGAGGGAGCGAGGGAAGCGGCGATGGGGAGAGTTGGAGTGAGGGGAAGGCCGATGGGTAATGTTGGATTGTGGCGAGGGGTGGTAGGAAGGTTGGAGTGAAGAGAGGGTTGGTGAGGAGGGTTGGACTGAGGGGAGGGGCATTGGGAAGGGATGGAGTGAGGGGAGGGGCAGTGGGGATCTTGGAGTTTGTGGAGGAACGGTGGGGAGGGATGGAGTGAGGGGAGGGGCAGTCGGGAGGGATGGAGTGAGGGGAGGGTCGGTACGGATTTTTGGAGTGAGGTGAGTAATGGCAGGGAGGGGTGTATTGATGGTGCTGCAGAGGGGAGTGTTGGAGGGAGCGGAGGAGCCATGTTTATAAAGGTGCAAAGCACAATCAATCTTGCTCCACATGTATGTCATCTCTTTCTAAGTTGACGACAGTAATTTAAAAGTTACAATGTCTGAGTGTAAATAGAGATCAAAGTAACTGAGGAATAGCATTTATTACTGAAGCTAAATCTGCAGTAAAATCTTTTAAAATGTTTTAAATGTGTAATGAAATATCCCTTTAACGAATCGGATCAATTTGTAAATGTTTACGGCAGTTATCAGATTTGGTATCCAATTTTATTGATATTTTTAACAATATATCTTTTGTTTCAGTTATGCACACAGAGAGCTGATACGCCTTGAGAGGTTTCACAGTGTCCACAGTGCATTACACTGAAATGTTCACAACACAGAGAGCTAATAGATTAGGAGAGGTTTCATATTGTTCCACAGTGCATTACATTGAAGTCTTTACAAACATAGAGAGCTGATAGACCATGGGAGGCTTCAGTCTGTTCCACAGTGCATTACACATAAGTGCTTATGAACACAGAGAGCTAATGCACTATGAGGGGCTTCACAGGGGTCCACAGTGCATTACACTAAAGTGTTTACAAACACACAGGGCTGATACACCATGAGAGGTTTCACAGTGTCCACAGTGCATTGCACTGAAATGTTTACAACACAGGCAGCTGGTAGACTATGAGAGGTTTCACAGTGTCCACAGTGCATTACACTGAAATGTTAACAAACACAGGGAGCGGATACACCGTGATAAGCTTCGCAGTGTTCCACAGTGCATTAAATTGACGTGATTGTGAACAAAGGGAGCTGATACACCATGAGAGGCTTCACAGTGTGCCACAGTGCTTCACACTGAAGTGATTACAACGCAGGGAGCTGATACACCATGAGAGGCTTCAAAGTGTTACACAATGCATGCCACAGAATGGTTTACAAACACAGAGAGCTGATAGGCCATGACAGGCGTCAAAGAGCTCCACAGAACATAATATTGAAATGTTCACAAACACAGAGAGCTGAGTCACCATGAGAGGCTTCACGGAGTTCCACAGCGCATTACGCGGAAGTGTTGACAAACCCGGAGAGCTGATGCAACATCAGAGGCTTCACTGTGTAGAACAGTGCATTACACTGAAGTGTTAACCAACACATGGACCTGAAAAACCATGAGAGGCTTCACAGAGTTCCACAGCGCATTACGCGGAAGTGTTGACAAACACAGGCAGCTGATAGACAATGCGAAGCTTCACAGTGATCCACAGTACATTTCACAGAAGTGTTTACAAACACGGAGAGCTAATGCAATATCAGAGGCTTCACTGTGTAGAACAGTGCATTACACTGAAGTGTTAACCAACACATGGACCTGAAAAAACATGAGAGGCTTCACAGAGTTCCACAGCGCATTACGCAGAAGTGTTGACAAACACAGGCAGCTGATAGACAATGCGAAGCTTCACAGTGATCCACAGTACATTTCACAGAAGTGTTTACAAACACGGAGAGCTAATGCAATATCAGAGGCTTCACTGTGTAGAACAGTGCATTACACTGAAGTGTTAACAAACACATGGACCTGAAAAACCATGAGAGGCTTCACAGTGTTCCACAGCGCATTACGCGGAAGTGTTGACAAACACAAACAGCTGATCGATCATGCGAAGCTTCACAGTGTTCCACAGTACATTTCACAGAAGTGTTTACAAACACGGAGAGCTGATGCAACATCAGAGGCTTCACTGTGTAGAACAGTGCATTACACTGAAGTGTTAACAAACACATGGACCTGAAAAACCATGAGAGGCTTCACAGTGTTCCACAGTGCATGACACGGACGTGTTTGCAAACACTGAGGGCTGATCGACCATGAGAGGCTTCAAAGCGTTCAACAGTGTAATACACTGAAGTGTTTACACACACAGAGGGCTGATAAACCATCAAAGGCTTCTTGTGCTCCACAGCGCACGAGAGAGCTGATAGACCATGGGAGGACTCACAATGTTCCAAAGTGCATTACACCGAAGTGTTAAACAAACACAGAGATCTGATGCACCATGAGAGGTTTTTCAGGGCTCCACAGTGCATTATACTAAAATGTTTACAAGCACCAAGAACTGATAGACCACGGGAGGCTTCATAGTGTTCCACAGTGCATTACGCTGAAGTGTGTATAAACACAGAAAGCAGATACACCAGGAGAGGCTTCACAGTGTTGAGACTCAGTCATTCTGGAAGGCAGAATAAATATAGATCTGTTAAGGCACATGTGAAAGATGCAAGGCTCATTCAGAAAGTGTGGAGGCATGGGATATAGGGAAAGTTGGCTGTATGGATACAAAATTGGCTGGCCCATAGAAGACAGAGGGTGGTAGTAGATGGAAAGTATTTAGCATGGAGCTCGGTGACCAGTGGTGTTCCGCAGGGATCTGTTCTGGGACCTCTGCTCTTTGTGATTTTTATAAATGACTTGGATGAGGAAGTGGAAGGCTGGGTTAGCAAGTTTGCCGATGACACGAAGGTTGCTGGAGTTGTGGATAGTGTGGAAGGCTGTTGCAGGTTGCAACGGGACATTGACAGGATGCAGAGCTGGGCTGAGAAGTGGCAGATGGAGTTCAACCTGGAAAAGTGTGAAGTGATTCATTTTGGAAGGTCGAATTTGAATGCAGAATACAGGTTTAAAGACAGGATTGTTGGTAGTGTGGAGGAACAGAGGGATCTTGGGGTCCATCTCCATAGATCGCTCAAAGTTGCCACCCAAGTTGATAGGGTTGTTAAGAAGGCGTATGGTGTGTTGGCTTTCATTAACAGGGGGATTGAGTTTTAGAGCCGTGAGGTTATGCTGCAGTGCTATAAGGACATGGTTCGAGCACACTTGGAATATTGTGTTCAGTTCTGGTCGCCACATAATAGGAAGGATGTGGAAGCTTTAGAGAGGGTGCAGAGGTGATTTACCAGGATGCTGCCTGGACTGGAGGGCATGTCTTACGAAGAAAGATTGAGGGAGCTAGGGCTTTTCTCATTGGAGCGAAGAAGGATGAGAGGTGACTTTATAGAGGGGTACAAGATGATGAGAGGCAGAGATAGAGTGCATAGCCAGAGACTTTTTCCCAGGGTGGAAAGGGCTATCACCAGGGGGCATAATTTTAAGGTGATTGGATGAAGGTTTCAGGGAGATGTCAGAGGTAGGTTCTTTACACAGAGAGTGGTGGGTGCGTGGAATGCGCTGCCAGCGGTAGTAGTAGAAGCAGATACATTAGGGACATTTAAGCGACTCTTGGATAGGTACATGGATGATAGTACAATGAAGAG
This sequence comes from Heterodontus francisci, assembly GCF_036365525.1. Taxonomy (NCBI): domain Eukaryota; kingdom Metazoa; phylum Chordata; class Chondrichthyes; order Heterodontiformes; family Heterodontidae; genus Heterodontus; species Heterodontus francisci. The sequence goes on from NW_027141007.1 coordinate 1,981,433, forward strand.
CAGGTAGTTCGTTTGATCTTAGAGTAGGTTAAAATTTCGGCACACATCGTGGGCCGAAGGGCCTGTACTGTGCTGTACTGTTCTATGTTCCAAGGCTGGATTGCATCTATTTATATGACAGAAGTCTTACGAGTAAGGCAGATGAATTGTGGGCGTTGATTGGCACATGGGATTATGATACTAAAGCTATCACAGAGACATGATTGAGGGAGGGGCAGAACTGGCAGCTCAATACTCCAGGGAATAGAACCTTCCGTTGTGCCAGGAAAAGGATAAAAACGGAGGTAGAATTTCACTGTTGATCAAGCAGTCAATTACTGCAGTAAGGAGGGATGATATCTTAGAAGATTCTTCAAATGAGGCCAAATGGTAGAACTTAATAACAAACAAGGTGCAATAACTTGGCTGGGAGTGTACGACAGACCTCCAAACAGTCAGGGAGAGACAGAGGAGCAGGTATGTAGGAAACTCTCAGAGAGGAGTAAACATAATAGGGTAATAATAGTAGGGGATTTCAACTTACCTAATATCAACTGGGATAGTCTTATTGCAAAGGGCTCAAACGGGGCAGAATTCTTAAAATGCATACAGGAGAGCTTTTTGAGGCAGTGCATTGAAAGTCCAACATGAAAAGGGACAATTATTGAACTAATCCGAGGAAATGAAGCTGGACAAGAAGTCGAAGTTTCAGCAGGGGAGCATTTCGATGACAGTGACCATAACTATGTAAGATTGAAGCTAGTTATGGAAAAGGACAAAGACAGGCCGGAAATAAAGGTACTAAATTCGGGGGAAGGCCGATTTAAATTTGATAAAACAGGATTTGGCCAAAGAGGACTGGCAACAGCTACTTGTAGGAAAGTCTGCATTAGGCCAGTGGAAGTCATTCCAAGAGAAAATAGTGAGAGTTCAGAGCCAACGTGCACATATTAAGCTGAAGGAGAAGACCAACAATTCCAGGGAACCCTGGATGTCAAGGGATATAGACAATTGTATGAGGAATGAATAGGAGTGTTATGGCAGATTCAGAGGGCTGAAAACAGCAGAGGCCTTAGAGTAGTATAGCAAGTGTAGGGAGGGTAATTAAGAAAGTAATTAGGAGAGCGAAGAGGGGGCATGAAAATACACTGGCGGGCAGGATAAACGAAAATCCTAAGGCCTTTTATAAGGATTTTAAGGGCAAAAGGATAAGCAGGGAAAGAGTAGGACCCATTAAGGATCAAAGTGGCAATCGGTGCCTGGAGGATATAGGTGAGCTTTTAAGCAATTACTTTTCATCTGTATTCACTGTGGAGAAGAACGACACAGGTGCAGAGATCAGGGAGGGGGATTTTAGAATTAGAACATTACAGCGCAGTACAGGCCCTTCGGCCCTCGATGTTGCGCCGACCTGTGAAACCATCTGACCTACACTATTCCATTTTCATCCATATGCCGATCCAATGACCACTTAAATGCCCTTAAAGTTGGCGAATCTACTACTGTTGCAGGCAGGGCGTTCCACGCCCCTACTACTCACTGAGTAAAGAAACTACCTCTCACATCTCTCCTATATCTATCACCCATCAACTTGAAGCTATGTCCCCTCGTGTTTGCCATCACCATCCGAGGAAAAAGACGCTCACTATCCACCCTATCTAACCCTCTGATTATCTTATATGTCTCTATTAAGTCACCTCTCCTCCTCCTTCTCTCCAACGAAAACAACCTCAAGTCCCTCAGCCTTTCCTCGTAAGACCTTCCCTCCATACCAGGCAACATCCTAGTAAATCTCCTCTGCACCCTTTCCATAGCTTCCACATCCTTCCGATAATGCGGTGACCAGAACTGCACGCAATACTCCAGGTGCGGTCTCACCAGAGTTTTGTACAGCTGCAGCATGACCTCGTGGCTCCGAAACTCGATCCCCCTATGAATAAAAGCTAACACACCATATGCCTTCTTAACAGCCCTATTAACCTGGGTAGCAACCTTCAGAGATATATGCACCTGGACACCAAGATCTCTCTGTTCATCTACACTGCCAAGAATCTTCCCATTAGCCCAGTACTCTGCATTCCTGTTACTCCTTCCAAAGTGAATCACCTCACAGTTTTCCGCATTAAACTCCATTTGCCATCTCTCAGCCCAGCTCTGCAGCCTATCTATGTCTCTCTGTACCCTACAACATCCTTCGGCACTATCCACAACTCCACCGACCTTAGTGTCATCTGAAAATTTACTAATCCACCCTTCTACACCCTCTTCCAGGTCATTTATAAAAATGACAAACAGCAGTGGCCCCAAAACAGATCCTTGCGGTACACCACTAGTAACTATACTCCAGGATGAACATTTGCCATCAACCACCACCCTCTGTCTTCTTTCAGCTAGCCAATTTCTGATCCAAAGCTCTAAATCACCTTCAACCCCATACTTCCGTATTTTCTGCAATAGCCTACCGTGGGGAACCTTATCAAACGCCTTACTGAAATCCATATACACCACATCCACTGCTTTACCCTCATCCACCTGTTTGGTCACCTTCTGGAAAAACTCAATAAGGTTTGTGAGGCACGACCTACCCGTCACAAAACCGTGCTGACTATCTCTAATGAACGTATTCTTTTCAAGATGATTATAAATCCTGTCTCTTATAACCTTTTCCAACATTTTACCCACAACCGAAGTAAGGCTCACAGGTCTATAATTACCAAAGCTGTCTCTACTCACCTTCTTGAACAAGGGGACAACATTTGCTATCCTCCAGTCTTCCGGCACTATTCCTGTCGACAATGACGACATAAAGATCAAGGACAAAGGCTCTGCAATCTCCTCCCTAGCTTCCCAGAGAATCCTAGGATAAATCCCATCTGGCCCAGGGGACTTATCCATTTTCACACTTTCCAAAATTGATAACACCTCCTCCTTGTGAACCTCAATCCCATCTAGCCTAGTAGCCTGAATCTCAGTATTCTCAACAACATTTTCTTTCTCTACTGTAAATACTGAGGCAAAATATTCATTTAACACTTCCCCTATCTCCTCTGATTCCACACACAACTTCCCACTACTATCCTTGATTGGCCCTAATCTAACTCTAGTCATTCTTTTATTCCTGATATACCTATAGAAAGCCTTAGGGTTTTCCCTGATCCTATCCACCAATGACTTCTCGTGTCCTCTCCTTGCTCTTCTTAGCTCTCCCTTTAGATCCTTCCTGGCTAGCTTGTAGCTCTCAAGCGCCCTAACTGAGCCTTCACGTCTCATCCTAACATAAGCCGCCTTCTTCCTCTTGACAAGCGCTTCAACTTCTTTAGTAAACCATGGCTCCCTCGCTCGACAACTTCCTCCCTGCCTCACAGGGACATACTTATCAAGGACACACAGTAGCTGCTCCTTGAATAAGCTCCACATTTCGATTGTTCCCATCCCCTGCAGTTTCCTTCCCCATCCTACGCATCCTAAATCTTGCCTAATCGCATCATAATTTCCTTTCCCCCAGCTATAATTCTTGCCCTGCGGTATATACCTGCCCCTGCCCATCGCTAAGGTAAACCTAACCGAATTGTGATCACTATCACCAAAGTGCTCACCTACATCTAAATCTAACACCTGGCCGGGTTCATTTCCCATTACCAAATCCAATGTGGCATCGCCCCTGGTTGGCCTGTCTACATACTGTGTCAGAAAACCCTCCTGCACACACTGGACAAAACCTGACCTATCTAAAGTACTCGAACTATAGTATTTCCAGTCGATATTTGGAAAGTTAAAGTCCCCCATAACAACTACCCTGTTACTCTCGCCCCTTTCGAGAATCATCTTCGCTATCCTTTCCTCTGCATAGCTGGAACTATTCGGAGGTCTATAAAAGACTCCCAACAGGGTAACCTCACCTCTCCTGTTTCTAACCTCGGCGCATACTACCTCAGTAGACGAGTCCTCAAACGTCCTTTCTGTTGCTGTAATACTCTCCTTGATTAACAATGCCACCCCCCCCCCCCCTTTTACCATCTTCCCTGTTCTTACTGAAACATCTAAATCCCGGAATCTGCAACATCCATTCCTGCCCCTGCTCTACCCATGTCTCCGAAATGGCCACTACATCGAGATCCCAGGTACCAACCCATGCTGCAAGCTCACCCACCTTATTCCGGATGCTCCTGGCGTTGAAGTAGACACACTTTAAACCAGTTTCTTGCTTGCCAGTGCCCTCTTGCGTCCTTGTAACCATATCCCTGACCTCACTACTCTCAACATCCTGCACACTGGCACCACAACTTAGGTTCCCATTCCCCTGCTGAATTAGTTTAAACCCCCCCCCCCCCCCGAAGAGCACTTGCAAATCTCCCCCCCCCAGGATATTGGTACCCCTCTGGTTCAGGTGAAGACCATCCTGTTTGTAGAGGTCCCACCTACCCCAGAAAGAGCCCCAATTATCCAAGAAACCAAAACCCTCCCTCCTGCACCATCCCTGCAGCCACGTGTTCAACTCCTCTCTCTCCCTATTCCTCGCTTCGCTATCACGTGGCACGGGCCATTGTGATATACATGAACGTATTAGCATTGAAAGGCAGGACATATCAGCGGTTTTAGCGGGCTTGAGAGTGGATAAATCCACAGATCCAGAGGAGATGTTTCCCAGGCTGTTATGTGAGGCAAGGGAGGAGATAGCTGGGGCTCTGGAACAACTTTTCAAATCTTCTCTGGCCACAGGAGAGGTTCCAGAGGACTAGAGGACAGTGAATGTGGTACCATTATTTAAGAAGGGATTAATCAGGGATAGTCAACATGGCTTTGTCAGGGAGTGATCGTGTCCAACTAACTTGATGGAATGTTTCGAGGAGGTAACTGGATGTGTAGATGAGGGTAAGGCTGTTCATGTAGTCTACATGGACTTCAGTAAGGCTTTTGATCAGGTCCGGCATGGGAGATTGGTTAAGAAGGTCAACGCCCATGGGATCCAGGGTAATTTGGCAAATTGGATCCAAAATTGGCTTAGTGGAAGGAGGCAGAGGGTAATGGTCGAGGGCTGTTTTCGCGAGTGGAAGCCTGAGACCGGTGGCGTACCACAGGGATCGGTGCTCGGACCCTTGCTGTTTGTGGTGTAACTTAATGATTTAGATGTGAATATAGGAGGTCTGATAAATAAGTTCGCAGATGACAGGAAAATTGGTGGTGGCGTAAATAGTGAGGAGGACAGCCTTAGATTACAGGACATTATAGATGGGCTGGTAAGATGGGCGGAGCAGTGGCAAATGGAATTTAATCCTGAGAGGTGTGAGGTGATGCATTTTGGGAGGACTAACAAGCAAGGGAACATACAATGAATGGTCGGACCCTAGGAAATACAGAAGGTCAGAGGGACCTTGGTGTACTTGTCCATGGAACGCTGAAGGAAGCAGCACAGTTGGATCTTGTGGTTAGGAAGGCATAGGGGATACGGAATCATACCTGACAGACAATGTCCCAGCCACTTCCATCACCATCCACAGGTATGCCCTGTCCCACTGGCAGGACAGATCCAGCAGAGGTGGTGGCACAGTGGTATACAATAGGGAGGGCGTTGCCCTGGGAGTCCTGAACATCGACTCTGGACACCATGAAGTCTCACGGCATCAGATTAAACATGGACCACGAAACCTCCTGCTGATTTCCAACTACCGCCCTCCCTCAGCTGATGAGTCAGTACTCCTCCATGTTGAGCAGCACTTGGAGGAAGCACTGAAGGTGGCGAGGGCACAGAATGTGCTCTGGGTTGGGGATTTCAATGTCCATCACCAAGAGTGGTTCGGTAGCACCACTAAAGACAGAGTTGGCCGAGTACTAAAGGACATCTCTGCTAGACTGGGTATGCAGCAGGTGGTGAGGAAACCAACAAGAGGGAAAACATACTTGACCACGTCCTCACCAATCTGCCTGCCGCAGATGCATCTGTCCATGAGTGTATTGGTAGGAGTGACCACCGCTCAGTCGTTGTGGAGACGAAGTCCTGCTTTCACATTGAGGATACCGTCCATCGTGCTGTGTGGCACAACCACCGTGCTAAATGGGATAGATTTCGAACAGATCTAGCAATGCAAAACTGGACATCCATGAGGCGCTGTGGGCCATCATCATCAGCAGAGTTGTACTCAACCACAATTTGTAACCTCATGGCCCTGCATATCCCCCACGCTACCATTGGCATCAAGCCAGGAGACCATCCCTTGATCAATGAAGAGTGCAGGAGGGCATGCCAGGAACAGCAACAGATATACCTCAAAATGAGGTGTCAACCTGGTGAAGCTACAGCACAGGGCTATCTGCGTGAAGACTGCGTAAGCAGCATGCAATATACAGAGCTAAGTGATCCCAAACCAACGGATCAGTTCCAAGCTCTGCAGTCCTACCACATCCAGCCGTGCATGGTGGTGGACAATTAAACAACTAACTGGAGGAGGTGGCTCCACAAATATCTCCATGCTCAATAAAGGGAGCCCAGCACATCAGTGTGAAATATAAACTGAAGCAATTGCAACAATCTTCAGCCATAAGTGCTGTTGATGATCCATTTCAGCCTCGTCCTGAATTCCCCGAATCACAGATGCCAGACTTCAGCCAAATCGATTCACTCCACGTGATATCAAGAAACGACTGAAGACACAAAAGACACATATTGCAAAAGCTGTGGGCCCTGACAATATTCCGGCATTAGAACTGAATACCTGTGCTCCAGAACTTGCCGCGCTCCTTGCCAAGCTGTTCCAGTACAGCGACGACACTGGTATGTACCCTACAATGTTGGATATTGCCCAGGTATATTCAAGACACAAAAAAGCAGGACAAGTCCATCTCGGCCAATTACTGCTCCATCAGCCTCCTCTCAATCATCAGTAAAGTGATGGAAGGTGTCATCAAGAGTGCCATCAAGTGGCGCTTTCTTCGCAAGAACTGGGACAAAAGGTGAAGTCACACGGGATCAGAGGGGAGCTGGCAAGATGGATACCGAACTGGCTCGGTCAGAGAAGACAGAAGGTATCAGTGGATGGGTGTTTTTCTGAATGGAGGGATGTGACTAGTGGTGTTACGCAGGGATCAGTGCTGGGACCTTTGCTGTTTGTAGTCTATATAAATGATTTGGCGGAAAATGTAGCTGGTCTGATTAGTAAGTTTCCGGACGACACAAAGGTTGGTGGAGTTGCGGATAATGATGAGGATTGTCAGAGAATACAACAGGATATGGATCGGTTGGAGACTATGGCGGAGAAATGGCAGATGGAGTTTAATTCGGACAAATGTGAGGTAATGCATTATGTCAGATGTAATGCAGGTGGGAGGTATGCAGTAAATGGCAGAACCCTTAGGAGTATTGACAGGCAGAGAGATCGGGGCATACAGGTCCACAGGTCACTGAAAGTGGCAACGCAGGTGGATAAGGTAGTCAAAAAGGCATACGGCATGCTTGCCTTCATTGGTCGGGGCATAGAGTATAAAAATTGGCAAGTCATGTTGCAAGTGTGCAGAACCTTAGTTAGGCCACACTTAGAATATTGCGTGCAATTCTGGTCGCCACACTACCAGAAGGACGTGGAGGCTTTGGAGTGGGTACAGTGGAGGTTTACCAGGATGTTGCCTGGTCTGGAGGGCATTAGCTATGAGGAGAGGTTGGAAAAACGCGGATTGTTTCCACTGGAACGAAGGAGGTGGAGGGGCGACATGATAGAGATTTACAAAGTTATGAGCGGCATGGACAGACTGGATAGTCAGAAGCTTTTTCCCAGGGTGGAAGAGTCAGTTACTAGGGGACATAGGTTTAAGGTGCGAGGGGAAAAGTTTAGAGGGGATGTGCGAGGCACGTTTTTTGCACAGAGTGTGGTGAGTGCCTGGAACTTGCTGCCAGGGGAGGTGGTGGAAGCAGATACGATAGCGACGTTTAAGAGACATCTTGGAAACAAATGAATAGGAAGGGAAGACAGGGATATGGGCCCCGGAAGTGTAGAAGGTGTTAGTTTAGGCAGCCATCAAGATCGGTGCAGGCTTGGAGGGCCGAATGGTCTGTTCCTGTGCTGTACTGTTCTTTATTGTTTGTTCTTTGCAATAACGAGCTCAGTGACGCTCAGTTTGGGTTCCGCCAGGGCCACTCAGCTCCTGACCTCATTATAGCCTTGGTTCAAGCATGAACACAAGAACTGAACTCAAGAGGTGAGGTGAGAGCGACTGCCCTTGACATCAAGGCAGCATTTGACCGAGTATGGCATCAAGGAGCCCTAGCAAAACTGATGTCAATGGGAATCAGTGGGAAAACCGTCCACTGGCTGGAGTCATACCTAGCGCAAAGAACGATGGTTGAGGTTGTTTGAGGTCAATAATCTGAGCTCTAGGAGTTCTTCATGGAAGTGTCCTAGGCCCAATCATCTTCAACTGCTTCATTAATGACCTTCCTTCAATCATAAGGTCAGAAGTGGGGATGTTCGCTGATGTTTGCACAATGTTCAGCACCATTTGCAACTCATCGGTTACTGAAGCAGTCCGTGTATAAATGCAGCAAGACTGGACAATATCGAGGCCCTGGCTGATAAGTGGCAAGTAACATTCGCGCCACACAAGTGCCAGGCCATGACCATCTCCAACCAGAGAGAATCGAACCATCTCCCCTTGACATTCAACTGCATTACCATCGCTGAATTCCCCACTATCAACATCCAAGGGGCTACCATTGAGCAGAAACTGAACTGGACCAGTCATATAAATACCGTGGCTATAAGAGCAGGTCAGAGGCTAGGAATCCTGAGGCAAGTAACTCACCTTCTGACTCCCCAAAGCCTGGCCACCATCTACAAGGCACAAGTCATGAGTGTGATGGAATACTCTCCACTTTCCTGGATGGGTGCAGCTCCAACAACACTCAAGAAGCTCGACACCATCCAGAACAAAGCAGGCCGCTTTATTGGAACCCCATCTACAAACATTCACTCCCTCCACCACCGACGCAGTGGCAGCAGTGTGTACCATCTACAAGATGCACTGCCGCAATGCACCAAGGCTTCTTAGACAGCACCTTCCAAACCCACAACCTCTACCAACTAGAAGGACAAGGGCAGCAAATTCATGGGAACACCACCACCTGCAACTTCCCCTTCAAGTTGCACACCATCCTGACTTGGAACTATACCGCCGTTCCTTCACTGTCGCTGGGTCAAAATCCTGAAACTCCCTTCCTAACAGCACTGTTGGTGTACCTACCCCAAATGGACTTCAGCGGTTCAAAATGGCTGCTCACCAACATCTTCTCAAGGGTAATTAGGGATGGGCAATAAATGGTGGCCTGGCCAGTGATGCCTCCATCCCATGATTGAACAATAAACTCTATTTTCACGACTCTTGGTAGTCTCCAGTAATAGTCTCTTTTCTCTCTCCTTATCAATTTTGTAGTCCTTTGCCAAAGTGTAAAACCCTCCCAATGTACAGGCTTATCATTCTTTTTGGCAACATTACAAACTTGTTCCTTTGATCAAACACTAGCCGATGTTGACCCACTTTTTCCCTGTTGTATTTGTGCTTTTGTAAACTAAGTATGAATTCTTTAAATACTAGTGATTGCTTGTGTACCACCATATGTTTTCATGTAGTTTCCCAAACTACCTTGGTCTTCTGCCCTCGTATAGCTATGTAGGCTGTTTTGTTTAGATTTAAGAACGTAGATTTGGACTTAAATTCATCACTTTCAAACTCTATTCCAGCTTATTATGGTCACTCTTCCCAAGACGCTCCATTACTGTATAACTAATTGAAGAATGAAAGTGATGCGGCCTTCCCTCACCTCTCCGTAGGCCTGTCTTGTCCTGTCACTGCTGCACCAGACCTTGTTCAGCTCGGCCAGGCCAAATAACATGGGGCAGTGGGTCTTATCTCACTCCTAGGGCCGGCTTGTTTCTCAACAGCGGCATTATTATTACATTGATAACACTGACAGTTCCCACCATCATTCTCCACGAACTCACAATTGCCTTACACTCGGCATGATGTTTCTATGAAGGGGTCCTTGTTATCCTGGCGAGAACAACCCGAATACCCTTGCTGGATAACTGTGAGGAGTACACGGTCCTAATATACCAGGAGGAGCCTCAGGGGAGAAGCCTTGGTAATCCTGTTAAATCGGGTGGGAGTAGGCCATTCTGCCCCTCGAGACTGTTTCACCATTCAATTGCACCGTTACTGATCTGCATCCCAGTTTCGTTTCGTTTCGTTTCATATTCTTTAATAATCTTCACCAACAGTTCATGATGACCAGTTTCAATGGCATCCATATTAACCAGCATTGACAGTGGGAGGGAATGTGGCATATTCCCACAGGAGGATACCGCGCAGCCACTGTGGCGGCCAGTTTATGCAACATGCGCAGTGTCTCCGTGTGAGTTTGATGCCCAGATGCAGCAGCGGCAAATGGATTGCGCTTCTGCAGTGACACTTGGCAGAAGTAGGAGAGGTATGGAACTGACAGCAGGGCCGAGAATGAACACCGGGTGTAGGCCGCAAGCCCCGAAGAAGAAGCTCCACAGCCCGCAGTGGCCGCTCAGCGGCTTCCCTCCTGGTAGCAGGCCTCGGGAAATGGCGGCTATCTTGGTAAAGGAAGTGAGAGGCTTATCCGCCGCCAACTTGGTGCCGGGGCAGCAGAGCGCAAGCGCATTGAGTGGGCATGGCATGGGGGTCCACTGTGTTTGGTTTGGAGCTGACACAGCACAAGCTGGAGATGGAGCCTGGGATGTTTCTGTGTTCTGTGTAAGATGCTCGGTGCCACACATTCTGAGAACAGTTAACAGCACAGGTTCAGGAGTGAGCCTGGGATCTTCCTGTGCTCTGTATAGACTTCCTGTACTTCTTGTGCCTTTGACCATCATTTGCATGAAGTGACATGGAGTGACTGTGGATGGCTAAAGAACCAATGGTGACAGGAGGAAAAACCTGTTTATGCAGCAAGTGGTTAGAATCTGTAAGGAACTGTCTGACAGTGTGGAGGAGGCAGATTCAATTGTGGATTCCCTCAACACATATCTCGAAATTGTTTCAGAGGAGATTTATGGGCTTAGTTTTTAGTTTTAGTTTTAGAGATGCAGCACTGAAACAGGCCCTTCGGCCTACCGAGTCTGTGCCGACCATGGAATAACTGTTCCATGTTATTCGGATGGCGATTGTTCTGTATGTCATTTACGGTCAGCCGTTTAATAATTGGATCATGATTGTTCTGTAGGTGATTTATAGTCAGTCCTTTTAATAATTGGATAGTGATTGCTCTGTACCTGATTTATGGTCAATCCTTAAATAATTGGATAGTGATTGTTCTGCAGGTGATTACTGATTTATTGTTTGAATTGACATTTCTCTGAAGAAATGTGGACAGGCCCTAATCATTTAAATGGACAAATAATTCTCCATTGGAACTTTTTTTTAAAGTTTGGATTTTTCTAATGGTACTTTCTGGACACTTCCTCATAACCTGTGATGGAGAATTCTCTCGAGTTGCTTTGTGGACAGTGTCTTCTTTGTGGCAATGTGATTTCCATTTATGTGATTTGTGGAATTGCTTTGAGCCACAGGTACACAGATGAGAATCTATTTCTGAGCTGACACTGTTCCAGTAGAAAGGGTTCTCCATGCAGTCACTAACTCAGATATATAAATCATTACCATTATTCAGCTGCATAAAGAACGATGTTGGAATAAGTTCTCATTTCGTGAAACATTATCTCTAAAAATAACCATGTTTTTCTTTTCCTGAGAAGCAGTAACTTGTTGCCCGACTGCAGGAAATTGAATTTTCATTATTGATCCTGACCCATGCAGTTGAACAGGTCAGTTTTAGCCGTCTCAGCGTCACCTCTTAAAGTTGTCCAATCAGACGTTTTGATGTTTGAAGTGATAAGGATTGCATTTTTGGATTGTTCTATGTGTCCCTCCTTTATATTGTGTTCTATTGATGCTGTTGTATTTAACTGACTGGAAGTAATAGGGTGATGTAAGCTGAGGATCTCAGAGCAGGTTTCTTTTGTGTGGAAATCAGGCGTCCAATGAACCAATTACTGACTGCTCCATGACAAACTAAAATCATTTCTCACAGAAAATGTAGTCAGATTTGGCAGTTATGTGGATTGTAGATGAATTCGAACTTAATATAACAAACACGTGAGTGAGTGTTTCGGAACAGGTTGAAACTGTGTAAATATTTATCCCATGATATCACTGTTCCTCTCCGACTGTCTGAGCATTTAGCTGCTTTGTTTTCAGCCCTTAAGCAGACTCAGTTTATATATGCTGCGTTAGGTGCTCATTCAGCACATGCAAGGAATGGAATCTGGGATTTTCCTGCTCTGTGGAGCTCCGTACCAACACCTCTGAAAAAACATCTCACTCTGCACAGGCCTGGGATGGAGCTTGGGATCTTCCTGTGTTCTCTGTATGGTGCTTAGTGCCACACTTCCTGAGATCAGTTCACAGCACAGGCTGAGGATGGAGCTTCCTTCGAGTGTGATGGAGGCAGATTCAATCGTGGCTATCAATAGGGAATGGGAATATTACCTGAAGATTTAAAAAAATGTTTGAAGCCAATGGAGAAAGTACCAGGGACCAAGTCAAACTATGTGGCTCTGACAGAGATAGCATGGACACGAGTGGATGAATGGCCGCCGTCTGTCCTTTTACCATTCTATGATGCAATCTTTTGAGGTGGGGATGGTGTCTGGGATCTTCCTGTTCTGTGTGTGTAGCCCAGTCTGTCACTGGCTATGTACCTCTCATTGTTTGGGTCTAATTGCTGCCCCTGTGTCTTGCAATTAGTATGGGAATTCCTGACTGAGCTGAATGTTCCGCGCCTGTCCCCACATCGCACACAATCAAAACGGATGATGCAGGGCATCGAGAACTCGAGTCTTCCTTGCACTCCGCAGTGAGGTTAGATCACTCCCTGATAATAGAGGGTGCAGGAACATGACAACTCGGCACAGGTTCCTTGCCTTTTTGTTCTGTGCGTACTGCTCACTACCACGAGTGAGAGCAGCTCTCTGAGCACAGGCTGGGGATGGAACCTGAGATCTTTCTATTCTGAGTGTACTGCTTACTAAAACATGAGTGAGAGCAGCTCTCTGAACACAAGCTGGGGATGGAAACTGGGGTCTTCCTGTTCTTTGTGTACTGCTCATTAAAACATGAGTGACAGCAGCTCTCTGAGCACAAGCTGGGGATGGAACCTGAGATCTTCCTATTCTGTGTGTACTGCTTACTAAAACATGAGTGAGAGCAGCTGTCTGAGCACAAGCTGGGGATTGAAACTAGGGTCTTCCTGTTCTGTGTGTACTGCTCACTAAAACATGAGTGGGAACAGCTCTCTGAGCAGAGGCAGGGGATGGAGCCTGGGATCTTACTGTTCTATGTGAGGCTGTGTCAAACACGAGGAATGCAATTCACTTGGCCCAAGCCTGGGCTCTTCCTGTACTCTGTGCCTGGGTGGGTCCCACTGCCACACGGAACGCATCCCAGTTTAAGCAATTATTTGCTGCTTCTCTCTCTCTCCTTCTATTTACCAGACTGTCTGAAAGTGCCTAACTGAGTGGAATGTCCCACTTCAAGATGGACGATGTTCTGGCTGTGATACTGCTTGGGGACCTCTCATTGTGTGAGTCTAATTGCCGCCTCACTGCCTTGCAGTTAGTTTGGGAATTCCTGACTGAGCAGAATGTCCTGTTTCTGACCCCACATGAAGCACCAGCAAGTTGGATGGGCGGCTGTATTGATGCAGGAGATTGAGGAGCCGAGCCTTCGATACATTCTTCAGCGAGATAAGATCATCCCCAGATAACATACAATAGAGCAGGGGGCCAACTCAGCATCGGTCGGGGAAGGGCATTGGAGCTCGTCTGCTCTTTGAGCATAGAGCTCAGTACTACACAGCACAGGACGGAGATGGAGCCTGGGATATTCCTGTTCACTGTGTGGGGCTCAGTATCACAATCGGTAAAAACAGCTCACATTGTACAGGCTTGGGATGGAGCCTGTGATCTTCCTGCTCACTCGTAGGGCTCAGTATCACAATAGATAAAAGCACTGAGAGGTAACTGAGTAATCCTAGGATTACAACCCTAGAGGTCCTGCTTTTTAACCTTTTGCCCCACTCCCTATATTCACTTTGCAGGACCTCATATTTCTTCCTGCCTATTTCGTTCGTACCAATATGGACCACGACGTCTGGCTGCTCACCCTCCCCTTTCACAATGCCCTGCAGCCGCTCCGAGACATCCTTGGCACTAGCACCAGGGAGGCAAGCAACATACATTCCTAGAGTCTCATTTGTGGCCACAGAAGCGCCTATCTGCACCCATTATGAAAGACCCCTCTACCGCTATAGCTCTTCCACCACTTTTGATTCCATGCTGTGCAGCAGAGCCCTCCATGGAGCCACGAACTTGGCTGTTGCTGCTTTCCCCTGGGAGGTCATACCCCACCCCAACCAACAGTATCCAAAGAGGTATATCTGGTGAGAGGGGGATGGCTACAAGGGACTCCTGCACTACCTGCCTGCGCTTACTACTCCGCCTGTTGGTCATCCACCCCTTTTCTGCCGGTGCAGCCGATACCTGTGGTGTGACCATCTCACTAAACGTGCTATCCACGATGTCCTCAGCATCGCGGATGCTCCACAGTGAATCCACCCGTAGCTCTAGCTCCGTAATGTGGATGTTCAGTAGCTGCAGATGCATACACTTCCTGCATACATGGTTGTCAGGGACACCGGGAGCATCCCTGATTCCCGACATAGCGCAGGAGGAGCATACCACGAAACTGAGCTCTCCTGTCATGACTTATCTTTAGATTAATTAGTTATTTCCTTAATTCAAAAATAGCAGTTACACTAGGGGCCTTGTTCTTCCCACTCCAATCTAAAGTCCTTAAAAAAACACTTTGGTCGTACTGACCTTATCACCAGAGGTGTTTTGTTTCAACAAAACAAATGTTCCCCTTATTTTTTTACAGCTATTTAAATGCACTAACCAACCAACCAATCACCTTGCAGCTCTCCTCTGACGTCACTGTTGTTTTTTTCTGTCACTGTTTCTCTCCGGCTGTTGAGCATTCAGCTGCTTTGTTCTGAGCTCTTAAGCTTTAGTTTATATATGTTGGGTTCGGTGCTCATTCAGCACAGGCTGTGAATGGAGCCTGGGACCTTCGTGTGCTCTGTGTGAAGCTCAGTACCATATCATGTGAGATCAGCTCACTCTGCACAGACTGAGGATCGAGCCTGGGGTTTTCCTGGGACCGGCGTATGGGGCTCATTGCCATACTCTATACGTACCTTGAATTCTGTCCATCTAATTTCCATCTCTCTCACTTGCAGTCAGTCTGGGAGTACCTGAGTGAGCACAGTGCTCTGCCTGGTTCCCAAATCACACACATTGAAAAGGGCTGACACAATGATAGTGATAAAGGAGATGGATAAATAGAGTCTTCATACATATCACCGTTATGTACGATCACCCATAGTGAACAGAGGGTAGAGTAGGGGGGAACTCAACAAAGGCTGGGGATGGAGCCTGATGACTTCCTATTCTGTGAGTACTGCTCACTACCACATGAGTGAGAGGAGCTCTCTGAGCACAGGCTGGGGATGGAGTCTGGGTTCTTTCTTTCTGTGAGTACTGATCATTATCGCATGAGTGAAATCCACTATCAATACAAAGTGGAATAAATATACAGTTAATTGTTAATTAGAGGTACACAAACAATACACAGGGGCTAAATCTACAGATAATTATTAAATAGCTCACCACAACCAATACACAGATGGGCTAAATCTGCGGTTACATGTTAAAAAGAGGACGAAAGCCAACACACAGGGGATACATCTGGAGTTAATTGTTAAAAATAGATAACTACAATTAGTACACAGGAACCATTCTACTGTTAATTGTTAAATAGAGATCCAAAAACAAATACTCAGAGTATCAATCAACAGTTAATTGTTAAATAGAGATCCACAATCAATACACGGGATAAATCTACAGTTAATTGTTAAATAGAGATCCGCAGTCAATACACGGGATAAATCTACTGTTAATTGTTAAATAGAGATCCGCAGTCAATACACGGGATAAATCTACAGTTAATTGTTAAATGCAGATCCACAATCAATACACAGGATACATCTACTGTTAATTGTTAAATAGAGATCCGCAGTCAATACACGGGATAAATCGACAGTTAAATGTTAAATGCAGATCCACAATCAATACACAGGATACATCTACTGTTAATTGTTAAATAGAGATCCACAATCAATACACGGGATAAATCTACAGTTAATTGTTAAATAGAGATCCACAATCAATACACGGGATAAATCTACTGTTAATTGTTAAATAGAGATCCACAATCAATACACGGGATAAATCTACAGTTAATTGTTAAATAGAGATCCACAATCAATACACGGGATAAATCTACAGTTAATTGTTAAATAGAGATCCGCAGTCAATACACGGGATAAATCGACAGTTAATTGTTAAATAGAGATCCACAATCAATACACAGGATACATCTACTGTTAATTGTTAAATAGAGATCCGCAGTCAATACACGGGATAAATCTACAGTTAATTGTTAAATAGAGATCCGCAGTCAATACACGGGATAAATCGACAGTTAATTGTTAAATAGAGATCCACAATCAATACACAGGATACATCTACTGCTAATTGTTAAATAGAGATCCGCAGTCAATACACGCGATAAATCTACAGTTAATTGTTAAATAGAGATCCACAACCTATCCACAGGGGGATAGATCGACAGTTAATTGTTAAATAGAGATCCGCAATCAATACACAGGATGCATCTACTGTTAATTGTTAAATAGAGATCCGCAGTCAATACACGGGATAAATCTACAGTTAATTGTTAAATAGAGATCCGCAGTCAATACACGCGATAAATCTACAGTTAATTGTTAAATAGAGATCCACAACCTATCCACAGGGGGATAGATCGACAGTTAATAGTTAAATAGAGATCCGCAATCAATACACAGGATACATCTACTGTTAATTGTTAAATAGAGATCCGCAGTCAATACACGCGATAAATCTACAGTTAATTGTTAAATAGAGATCCACAACCTATCCACAGGGAGATAGATCGACAGTTAATAGTTAAATAGAGATCCGCAATCAATACACAGGATAAATCTACAGTTAATTGTTAAACAGAGCTCCACAAGCAATACACAGGAGATAAATCTACAGTCAATAGTAAACTAGAGATCCACAATCAATACACAGGGGATAAAATACAGGTAATTGTTAAATTCAGATCCACAACCCATGCTCTGCGCCTAAAACTACAGTTAATTGTTAACCAGGTGTCCACAACAATTACACAGGGGGTTAATCTACAGTTGATTGTTAAATACGGATCCAGAATTAATACACGGTGGATAAATTTAATGTTAATTTGGAATAGAGATCGCAACAAATACACAGTGGTGGTGGGGGGGGGGGGGAGTAAATCTGCAGGTATTTGTTAAATAGAGATCCAAGCAAGTACACGGAGAGATAAACTACAGTTAACAGTTAACTGGAGATCAACAATCAATACACAGGGGATAAATCGACAGTTAATTGTTAAATAGAGATCCCACAAACAATACACGGGTAATAAATCTACAGTTAATTGTTAAATAGAAGCCACACCAATGCACGAAATGAATCTGAAGCTAATTGTTAAATAGATAATTATAATTAGTACACAGGGGACCATTCTACTGTTAATTGTTAAACAGAGATCCACAACCAATACACAGGGAGTTAAATCCACAGTTAATTGTTAAGCCGAGATAAACTATCAGTACACAGGATAAATCTACAGATAATTGTTAAATAGACATCCACAATCAATTCACAGTGAATAAATTTACAGTGAATTTTTTAACAGGGATATTTAGCCGATACACAGGGGGATAGATGTACTGTTAATTGTAAAATAGAGGTCTACAATCAATACACAAAACATAAATCTACAGATAATTATGAAATAGAGATCCACGCCAATGCACAGGATAGATCTACAGCTGTTATTTGAATAGTGTTCCACAGGCAATACACAGGGGAATAAAATCTACAGTTAATTGTTAAATAGAGATCCACATACAATACACCGGGGATAAATCTAAAATTAATTGTTAAATAGAGATCCACAAACAATGCACAGGGGATAAATCGACAGTTAATTGTTAAACAGAGATCCACATACAATATACAGGGATAAATCTAAAGTTAATTGCTAAGTAGAGATCAGAATCAATACACGGGGATAAATTGAGTTAATTGTTAAATCGAGATCCACAACCAATACGCAGCCAAAACAGAGGGGATAGTCTTTCAGTCTTTGGCCTCCTTTACTCGAGAGACATTCGATAAGCGCCGAGAGGTGATCAATCAATGGCATGAGGAGCAGTGCCTGGATTGGCTATAAAGGCCATTTCTAGAATGACAGACTCTTCCACAGGCGCTGCCAATAAAATTGGTTGTCCGGGCGGTTACACAATTGGCTCTTTCCTTGCACTTCTGTCTTTTTTCCCTCCAACGGCTAAGTCTCTTCGACTTTCCACTCCTTATCCCCGCCTTTATGACTGTCTGCCAGCTCTGGATATCACAGGCAACTGACTTCCACGACTTGTGATCAATGTCACAGGACTTCATGTCGCGTTTGCAGGCGTCTTTAAAGCAAAGACATGGACGGCCTGTGGTTCTGATACCAGTGACGAGCTCGCTGTAGAATGCGTCCTTGGAGATCCTGCCATTTTGCATGCAGCTCACATGGTCAAGCCATCTCAAGCGCCGCTGGCTTAGTCGGATGTATATTCTGGGGTTGTTGACCGCCTCGCGTACTTCTGCATTGGAGGTAGGGTCTTGCCACCTGATGCCAAGGATTCTACAGAGACAATGAAGATGTAATGAGTTGAGATGTCGCTCTTGGCTGATGTACCTTGTCCAGGCCTCGCTGCTGTAGGGCAAGGTACTGAGGGCACAGGCTTGAAACACTCGGACTTTTGTGTTCCGTGTCAGTGCGCCATTTTCCCAGGCTCTCTTGGCCAGTCTGCACACAGCAGTTGACGCCTTTCCCGTGCACTTGTTGATTTCTGCATCGAGCAACAGGTTAGTGGTGGCAGTTGAGCCTCGGCAGGTGAATTCATTAACCACTTCCAGAGCGTGGTCGCCAATATTGATGGATGGAGCATTTCTGACGTCCTGTCCCATGATGTTCGATTTATGAGGCTAATGGTTAGGCCAAAGTCGTTGCACGCAGCCGCAATCCTGTCGATGAGTCTCTGCAGACGCTGTTCTGTGTGGGATGATAATGCAGCATCGTCAACAAAGTGGGGTTCCCTGATGTGAACTTTCCATACTTTGGTGTTCGCTCCAAGTCGGGAAAGGTTGAACAACCTGCCATCTGATCTTGTGTGGAGGAAAATTCCTTCTTCTGAAAGCAGCAGTGAGAGGAAGATCCCAAACATTGTAGGTGCGAGTATACAACCCTGTTTCACGCCACTTAGGATAGGAAAGGGGTCTGATGAGGCACCGCTGTGCTGAATTGTGCCTGTCAGATTGTCGTGGAGTGAGGTGATGATACTTAGTAGCTTTGGTGGACATCTGATCTTTGCCAGTAGTCTGAAGAGACAACGTCTGCTGTCGAGGTCAAATGCACAACCTATGCACAGGGAGATAAATCTACAGTTAATTGTTAAATAGAGATCCACAACCAATACACAAGGGGATAAATCTACAGTTAATTATTAAACAGAGAACTGCAATTAATACACAGGGGGGATAAATATTTAGTTAATTGTTAAATAGAGGACCACAACCAATGCACATGGGGATACATCTACTGTTAATTATTGAACAGAGATCCACAAGAAGTACACATCTGATAAATCTACTGTCAATTGTTAAATGGAGGTCGACAATCAATTCACAGGGAATAAATCTACTGTTAATTGTAAAATAGAGATACACATCAAATTCACAGGTGATAAACCTCCAGATAATTGTTAAATAGTTCTCCACAACCAATACACAGGGTATAAATCTACAGCTTTTTTAAAAATAGTGTTCCACAGCCAATACACAGGGGGTTATATCTGCAGTTAATTGTTAAATGGAGGTCTGCAACTGCTTCACAAACCACTGACCACCTCCAGGCGCTTACTCGTTGTCTCTCAAGACAAGGAGGCCAAAGAAGAAGAGATCCACAACCAATACACTGGGGGATAAATCTACAGATAATTGTTAAATAGAGATCCACAACCAATACACTGGGGGATAAATCTACAGATAATTGTTAAATAGAGATCCACAATCAATACACAGGTGATAAATCTACAGATAATTGTTAAATAGAGATCCACAATCAATACACAGGTGATAAATCTACAGATAATTGTTAAATAGAGATCCACAATCAATACACAGGTGATAAATCTACAGATAATTGTTAAATAGAGATCCACAATCAATACACAGGTGACAAATCTACATTAAATTGTTATATAGTGATCTACAACCAATACACAGGCTAAATCTACAGTTAATTGTTAAATAGAGACAGACAATCAATACACAGGGGATATATCAACAGTTAATTGTTAGATGGAAATCCATAACCAATGCACAGGGGATTAGTCTGCAGTTAATTGTTAAATAGGGATCCACAAACAGTACACAGGGAGATAAATCTACAGTTAATTGTTAAGTAGAAATCCACAACCAATACACACGGGGATAAATCTACAGTTGATTTTAAATAGAGATCAGAATCAATACACGGGGATAAATCTAGTTAATTGTTAAATTGAGATCCACAACCAATACGCAGCCAAAACAGCGGGGATAGTCTTTCATTCTTTGGCCTCCTTGTCTCGAGAGACAATCGGTAAACGCCTAGAGGTGATCAATCAATGGTTAGTGGAGCAGCACCTTGTTTGGCTATAAAATCCTATTCTAGAGTGACAGACTCTTCCATAGGCGCTGCCAATAAAATTGGTTGTGGGGCTGTTACACAGTTTAATCTCTCCTTGCACTTCTGTCTTTTCTTCTTTCCAATGGCTAAGTCTCTTCGACTCACCACTCTTTATCCCTGCCTTTATGGCTGTCCGGCAGCTCCGGCAATCATGGCAACTGACTCCCACGACTTGTGATCAATGTCACAGGACTTCATGTCGCATTTGCAGGCGTCTTTAAAGCGAAGACATGGACGGCCTGTGGTTCTGATACCAGTGACGAGCTCGCTGTAGAATGCGTCCTTGGGGATCCTGCCATTTTCCATGCAGCTCACATGGTCAAGCTATCTCAAGCGCCGCTGGCTCAGTAGAATGTATATTCTGGGTTGTTGGCCGCCTCGCGGACTTCTGCATTGGAGGTAGGGTCTTGCCACTTGATGCCAAGAATTCTCCAGAGACAATGAAGATGGAATGAGTTGAGATGTCGCTCTTGGCTGACATACCTTGTCAGGCGTCGCTGCTGTAGGGCAAGGTACTGAGGACACAGGCTTGAAACACTCGGACCTTTGTGTTCCGTGTCAGTGCGCCATTTCTCCACGCTCTCTTGGCCAGTCTGCATACAGCAGTGGAAGCCTTTCCCATGCCCTTGTTGATTTTTGCATCGATAGACAGCTTACTGATAACAGTTAAGCCTAGGCAGGTGATCTCTTTAACCAGTGCCAGAGCCTGGTCGCCAATATTGATGGATGGAGCATTTCTGACGTCTTGTCCCATGATGCTCGATTTCTGAGGCTGATGGTTAAGCCAAATGCGTTGCACGCAGCCATAATCCTGTCGATGAGTCTGTGCAGCCACTGTTCTGTGTGGGATGATAATGCAGCATCGTCAACAAAGAGGGGTTCCCTGACGTGAACTTTCCATACTTTGGTGTTCGCTCTAAGTCGGGCAAGGTTGAACAACCTACCATCTGATCGTGTGTGGAGGAAAATTCCTTCTTCTGAAGACTTGAACGCATGTGAGAGCAGCAGTGAGAGGAAGATCCCAAACAGTGTATGTGCGAGAACACAGCTCTGTTTCACGCCACTTAGGATAGGAAAGTGGTCTGATCTGGCGCCGCTATGTTAAATTGTGCCTGTCAGATTGTCGTGGAATGAGGTGATGATGCTTAGTAGCTTTGGTGGACATCCGATCTTTGCCAGTCGTCTGAAGAGACCACGTCTGCTGACGAGGTCATATCCACAACCGATACACAGGGAGATAAATCTACAGTTAATTGTTAAATTGAGATCCACAATCATTACACAGGTGATAAATCTAGATATAATTGTTAAAGAAAGGTCCACAACTAATACACAAGGGGATAAATCTACAGTTAATTGTTAAACAGAGAACTGCAATTAATACACAGTGGGTAAATAGATAGTTAACTGTTAAATAGAGGACCACAACCAGTACACAGGTTATAAATCTACATATAATTGTTAAAGAAAGGTCCACAACCAATACACAAGGGGATAAATCGACAGTTAATTGCGAAATAGAGAACTGCAATTAATACACAGGGGGAAATATATAGTTAACTGTTAAACAGAGGACCACAACCGATGCACATGGGGATACATCTACTGTTACTTGTTAAATAGAGATCCACAACCAATACACCGGGGATATATCTACAGTTAATTGTTAAATTCTTTATAATTAGACCAAAAGAGGGGAATATAATTGTAACTAACTGTTCAATGAAATTGTTTAATGGAATATAGTAAATACACTTTATCATACAATTCATGAATTGTTAAATTTGTCTTGACAATAAGTGCAGAGTGTACAAAGCTACAAGTGGTTTTACAGTTAAATATGATAATTGAAATACTCTGTGTTTAAAGGTGACAAATTGTTAAATTGGACACAACAACTAATTGTCAAAGGCATATTTTTACTCTTGCTTACTACATTGGATCATGAATAGAGAGGCTAATACAAGAAAATAATTGTCATAGTGCTTATTGTAACCAGAGAACAGAGGTACACAACGAGTGTTCATGATTTAACTTGGGCTTGCGAGCCAATGCAGCTGTGAATGTTACAGCTAAGTGTTAAAATGGACATGGCGAAGAGAAGCTCGGAATAATGTCAGAAACTAACTTGGAAAGTGGCCTTTGTAAGCAATACACAGGGGATAAAATTATTTTTAATCCTTGAATTGAGCTTGACAATGAGGACACAGGGCAATCTGGATGCAGATAATTCTTAGGTAAAATAAGAACACAAATACGCAGAATATAATGTTTTAATTGTGAAAATAAACATGGTAACCAATACATTGGGGAATATCATTACACTTACTACAGATGTAACAGGATAACTAATGCACAGTTCAATAAGGTTATGATTAATTCGAGTCATTTAACGCGCAGAATGAGGCTATTCGGCCCATCTAGACCAAGCTACCTTTCTGGAGATCAATCTAGTCAGTCCCATTCCTCCGTTCTATTCCCATTGCCCTGCAATTTATTTCCCTCAAATGCACAGCCAATTTCCTTTTGAAATCTTATATATTTTCCACTTGTCGCACCCTTGTCGGCAGCGAGTTCGAAATACACTACTCCCTGCACCAGAAAGTTCTTCCTCACAAACCACCCTGCAGAAGTTCTGATAAAAGGTCACAGACCTGAAACGTTAACTCTTCTTCGCTCTCCACAGATGCTGACAGACCTGTTGAGTAAATGTAATTCCTTTATTCAAGAAAGGAAGCAGACAGGGAGCAGGAAACTATAGGCCAGTTATCTTATCATCTCTCATAGGGAAATTCCTAGAATACATTATTTAGGAGGTTATAGCAGGATAAATAGAAAATCAGAATGGTTTGAGGCAAAGTCAACATGGTTTTGTGAAAGGGAAATCGCACTTGACCGATTTATTAGAGTTCATCGAGGAAGTAACAAGCAAGGCTGATAAAGGGTTGATAAAAAAACATGTGGTGTACTTGGATTTCCAAAAGGCCTTTGATAAAGTGGCACATCAAAGGTTCCATCACAAGATAAGAGCACACGGTGTAGGGGTAACATATCAGTATGAATAAAGGACTGGTTAGCGAACAGGAAGCAGAGAATAGGGATTAATGGATCTTTTTCGGATTGGCAAATTGTATCTAGTGGAGTGCCACAGGGATCAATGCTGGCACCTCAACTATTTATAATCTATGACAATGACTTACACGAAAGGACTGAATGTATGGTAGCTAACCTTGCCGATGACAGCAAGATAGGAAAGAAAGTATGTTGTCAAGATGAGGTAAAGAGTCTATAAAGAGCTATTGTCAGATCAAGTGAGCGGGCAAAAAAATAACTGAAGGCGTATAATATGTGAATTTTCCAACTTTGACAGGCAGCATATAAAAGTTGTACACTATTTAAATGGAGAGAAATAGCAGAATGCAGTGGGACAGAAGTATCAGGGTGTCCTGATATATGAATCTTGAAAGGTTACTGTCCAGGTAAAGCAAGTGATTAGGAAGGAAAATTGAATTTTGTCATTTATTGCAAAGGGAATCGGGTACAAACGTAGGGAAGATTTACTGCTGCTGTACAGGACCTTTTTTGAGATCATACCTGGTGTACTGTGTACAGTTTTGGTCATTGTATATGAAAAAGGATGTAATTGCTTTAGAAGCAGTTCAGAGAAGGGTCACTCGACTAATTCCGGAGATGAAGAGATTACCTTATGAGGAAAGGTTGAACAGGTTAGGCCTATAACTGTTGGAGTTTAAAAGAATGAGAGGTGATCGTACTGAAACATGTAAGATCCGGTATGTATTGCATACTATTTTCAATTTAACAATGATTTGTAGCTCTGTACATCATGCAATCGTTAACGACTAAATCAACAATGAATTAATTATATCAGGCAGTGCCAAATACAGTTAACTGTTAAATCTATGATACGAATATACAGGTTGCAGTTAGTTATTACAGTAGGAACGAAATTTGCAATTACTTATAAAATTGTGTTTGATAGCAGTGCACTGGCACATTACAGTGCAGTTAGTTTTGTAACAAGATATGGTAAATATCCATGGGCGAATAACATTATAGATAATCGTTCAATGAATACAATGAATATACTGTCTAATACAATTAATTAATTGTTAACGTTGGCTTTAACGTTTGCATGCTATACAGAGCTAGTGTTAGTTACGTTGAAAATACTTTGCAACACACGAGGAATAAGGTAAAAATATATTGCTACTTATAAATGATGAGGCACACACAAGGGACTATATTAACACCGAACAACCACGTCTGATCAACTAATAGAACGGTAATTATATTAGTTAATTGCCAAATTGATCTTTACAACAAGTGCATGGGGTAAGAAATAACATTTACTGGTGACATTGGGCTCATGATCCAATAGACAGTGAGTAAAGGTACTGTTTTCTATTATATTGGCGTTAATAGTCAATAAAAAGGGAATAAAGTTACTGTTAATTGTTGCTATAAACTTGATAACGAATACACAGGCCAAACACAACGTCATTAATTGTTAAATTACAGATGAAAACTCATACACAGGTTATAACTTTCTGGTAAATAGTTAAATTTGATGTTATCCCTAATACACAGGGGATAATATTCTGTTAAATTGTTAAAACAGGAATGACAACTGATACACAGTTTCAAACGCTCCAGTTAATAGTTAAATTAGATCTCATCACCATCACACAGGGTAAAATATGATGGTTAATTAATAGTTAGATGTCATCACTAATACACAGGGTATAACATTCCAGTTAATTGTTAAATTAGATATCACCACTGATACACAGTGGATAATATTCTGGTTAAATGTTATATCAGATGTTAGAACTGATACACAGCATATAATATTCCGGTTAATTGTGAAATTAGATGTCATCACTCATACACAGGGTATAATATTCCAGTTAACATTTAAAATAGGTGTCATCACTAATACAAAGGGTCGAATATTCTGGTTAATTGTTAAGTTAGATGGCATCTCTAATACACAGGGTTTTATAGTCCGGGAAATTGTTAAATTAGTTGTCATCACTAATACACAGTGCATAACATTCTGATTAATTGTTAAATTAGATGTCATCAGTAATGCACAGTGTATAATATTCCCGTTAATTGTTAAAATAGATGACATAACTACCACACAGGGTATAATCTTCCTGTTAATTGTTAAATTAGATGTCGTCACGAATGCACAGGGGATAATATTCTGGTTAATTATAAGTTAGATGGCATCACGAATGCATAAGGTTTTAAATTCTGGTTAATTATTAAATTTGATGTCGTCACTAATACACAGTGTATAATATTCCAGTTAATTGATAAATTAGATGTCATCCCGAATACACAGTGTATAATATTCTAGTTAATTATTAAATCAGAGGTCATCACTTATACACAGTGCGTACTATTCTGGTTAATTGCTAAATTAGATGTCATCACTAATACACTGGGTAGAATATTCCAGTTAATAGTTAAATTAGATGACATCACTGAAACAAATTGTTTAATATTGCGATTCAGTGTTAAATTAGATGTCATCGGTAATACACAGGCTATAACATTCTGGTTAATTGTGAAATTAGATGTCATCACTAACACTCAGGGTATAATATTGTGGTTAATTGTGAAATTAGATGTCTTCTCTCATGCACAGCGTATAATATACCGCTAAATGGTTAAATTAGCTATTATCAATAATATATATGGTATAACATTCCAGTTCATAGTTAAATTGGACGTCATCACTAATACCAAAGGCATAATATTCTGGTTAATTGTTAAGTTAGATGTCATCAATAATACACAGGGTGTAATGTCGCAGTTAATTGTTAAATTAGGTGACATCACCAATGCACAGCGTATAATATCCCCGTTAATTCTAAAATTAGATGTCATCACCAGTACACAGGGTATAATATTCCAGTTCATAGTTAAATTAGATGTCGTCAGTAATACACAGTGTGTAATATTCGGTTAATTGTTTAATCAGGTGTCATCACTAATACACAGTGTATAATCCTCTGGTTAATTGTTAAATTAGATGTCATCACTAACACACTTGGTATAATAATGCAGTTAATAGTTAAATTAGATGTCATCAATAAAACACAGTGTTTAATGTTCCGATTCAGTGTTAAATTAGATGTCATCACGAATACACAGTGTCTTATATTCTGGTTAATTGTTAAATCAGATGTCATCACTAAGACACAGTGTTTAATATTCGGGTTAATTGTTTAATCTGATGTCATCACTAATACACAGTGTATAATCTTCTGGTTAATTGTTAAATTAGATGTTAGCACTAATATACTTGGTATAATATTCCAGTTAATAGTTAAATTGGATGTCATCAATAAAACATAGCGTTCAATATTCCGATCCAGTGTTAAATTAGATTTCATCTCTAAGAGACAAGGTATAATATTCCGCTTAATTTTTAAATTAGATGTCATCACGAATACACAGTATATAATATTCCGGTCGATTGTTAAATTAGATATCATCACTAATACACAGGGTTTAATATTCCGATTCAGTTTTAAATTAGATGTCATCACGAATACACAGTATATAATATTCCGGTCGATTGTTAAATTAGATGTCATCTCTAATACACAGGGTTTAATATTCCGATTCAGTTTTAAATTAGATGTCATCACGAAGACACAGGGTAGAACATTCTGGTTAATTGTGACATTAGATGTCATCACTTGCACACAGGGTCGAATATTCTGGTTAATTGTGAACTTAGATGTCATCTCTCATGCACAGCGTATAATATTCCGGTTAATTGATAAATTAGCTATTATCACTAATATGTATGGTGTAATATTCCAGTTCATAGTTAAATTTGATGTTATCACTCGTACCAAATTTATAATATTCTGGTTAATTGGTAAATTAGATGTCATCACGAATACAAAGGGTATAATATTCCGGTTAATTGTTAAATTAGATGTCATCACTAATACACCGGGTTGAATACTCCCGTTCAGTGTTAAATTAGATGTCATCACTCATCTTTTTTCTTTCTTTTGGGCCTCCTTATCTCGAGAGACAATGGATACGCACCTGGAGGTGGTCAGTGGTTTGTGAAGCAGCGCCTGGAGTGGCTATAAAGGCCAATTCTGGAGTGACAGGCTCTTCCACAGGTGCTGCAGAGAAATTTGTTTGTTGGGGCTGTTGCACAGTTGGCTCTCCCCTTGCGCCTCTGTCTTTTTTCCTGCCAACTACTAAGTCTCTTCGACTCGCCACAATTTAGCCCTGTCTTTATGGCTGCCCGCCAGCTCTGGCGAATGCTGGCAACTGACTCCCACGACTTGTGATCAATGTCACACGATTTCATGTCGCGTTTGCAGACGTCTTTATAACGGAGACATGGACGGCCGGTGGGTCTGATACCAGTGGCGAGCTCGCTGTACAATGTGTCTTTGGGGATCCTGCCATCTTCCATGCGGCTCACATGGCCAAGCCATCTCAAGCGCCGCTGACTCAGTAGTGTGTATAAGCTGGGGATGTTGGCCGCTTCAAGGACTTCTGTGTTGGAGATATAGTCCTGCCACCTGATGCCAAGTATTCTCTGAAGGCAGCGAAGATGGAATGAATTGAGACGTCGCTCTTGGCTGGCATACGTTGTCCAGGCCTCGCTGCCGTAGAGCAAGGTACTGAGGACACAGGCCTGATACACTCGGACTTTTGTGTTCCGTGTCAGTGCGCCATTTTCCCACACTCTCTTGGCCAGTCTGAACATAGCAGTGGAAGCCTTACCCATGCGCTTGTTGATTTCTGCATCTAGAGACAGGTTACTGGTGATAGTTGAGCCTAGGTAGGTGAACTCTTGAACCACTTCCAGAGCGTGGTCGCCAATATTGATGGATGGAGCATTTCTGACATCCTGCCCCATGATGTTCGTTTTCTTGAGGCTGATGGTTAGGCCAAATTCATTGCAGGCAGACGCAAACCTGTCGATGAGACTCTGCAGGCATTCTTCAGTGTGAGATGTTAAAGCAGCATCGTCAGCAAAGAGGAGTTCTCTGATGAGGACTTTCCGTACTTTGGACTTCGCTCTTAGACGGGCAAGGTTGAACAACCTGCCCCCTGATCTTGTGTGGAGGAAAATTCCTTCTTCAGAGGATTTGAACGCATGTGAAAGCAGCAGGGAGAAGAAAATCCCAAAAAGTGTGGGTGCGAGAACACAGCCCTGTTTCACACCACTCAGGATAGGAAAGGGCTCTCATCACTCATACACAGTGTATAACATTCTGGTTAATTGTTAAATAAGATGTCATCACTAACACACAAAGTATAATATTCTGGTTAATTGTTAAATTAGATGTCATCACTAATACACTGGGTATAATACTGCAGTTAATAGTTGAATTAGATGTCATCACTCTTACAAAGAGTTTAATATTCTGTTTCAGTGTTAAATTAGATGTCATCACTAATACAATGGGTATATTAGTCCAGTTAACTGTTAAATCAGATGTCATCACTAATACACAGGGTTTAAATTACGATTCACTGTTAAATTATATGCCATCATTAATACACAGGGTATAACATTCTGGTGAATTGTGAAATTGGATTTCATCACTGACAAACAGGGTATAATATTCTGTTTAATTTTTAAATTGGATGTCATCTCTCATGCACAGCATATACTATTCCGGTTAGTTGTTAATTTAGCTATTCTAATACAGATGGTATCATATTCCAGTTCATAGTTAAATTGGATGTCATCACTAATACACAGGGTATAATATTCCGGTATAATATTCCAGCCAAGAGCGATGTCTAAATTCATTCCATCTTCGCTGCCTCCGGAGAATACTTGGCATCAGGTGGCAGGACCGCACCTCCAAGACAGAAGTCCTGGAGGCGGCCAATATCTCCCGCTTATGCACACAACTGAGTCAGCGGCGCTTGAGATGGCTTGGCCATGTGAGTCGCATGGAAGATGGCAGGATCCCCAAAGACACATTGTACAGCGAGTTCGCCAATGGTATCGGACCCACCGGCCCATGTCTCCGCTTTAAAGACGTCTGCAAACGCGACATGAAATCCTGTGACATTGATCACAAGTCCTGAGAATCAGTTGCCAGCGTTCACCAGAACTGGCGGACAGCCATAAAGGCGGGGCTAAAGTTCGGCGACTCGAAGAGACTTAGCAGTTGGCAGGAAAAACGAGAGAGGCGCAAGGGAAGAGCAAACTGTGTAACAGCCCCGACAACCAAATTTTTCTGCAGCACCTGTGGAAGAGACTGTCACTCCAGAATTGGCCTTTATCGCCACTCCAGGCGCTGCTCCACCCACCATGGACCACCTCCAGGCGCTTACCCATTGTCTCTCGAGATACGAAGGCCAAAGAGGATTAGTGGTGACGTCTATTTTTACAATTAACGGGAATATTATGCACTGTGCATTAGTGATGACATCTAATCTAACAATTAACCAGAATATTATACTCTCTGTATTCAGGCGCTGCTTCACAAACCACTGACCACCTCCAGGCGCTTATCCGTTGTCTCTCGAGATAAGGAGGCCAAAGAAGAATATTCCGGTTCAGTTTTAAATTAGATATTACCACTAATACCAAAGGTATAATCTTCTGGTTAATGGTTAAATTAGATGTCATCACTAATGCACAGTGTATAATCTTCTGGTTAATTGTTAAACCAGATGTCATCACTAACACACAGTGTATAATCTTCTGGTTAATTGTTAAATTAGATGTCATCACTAAAACACAGGGTATAATATTCTGGTTAATTCTCAAATAAGATGGCATCAACGCTACACAGTTTACAATATTCTGGTTTATTCTCAAATTAGATGTCATTACTAATACACTGGGTATTATATTCCAGTTAATAGTTAAATCAGATGTCATCACTAATACAAAGAGTTTAATATTCCGGTTCAGTGTTAAATTAGATGTCATCAAAAATACACAGGGCATAAAAGTCAGGCTAATTGTTAAAGTAGATGTCATCACTAAAACACTGCGTATAATAGTCCAGTTAACTGTTAAATTAGATATCATCACTAATACACAGGGTTTAATATTCTGGTGAATTGTGAAATTAGATGTCATCACTGACACACATGGTAGAATAATCTGTTTAATTGTTAAATTAGATGCCATCTCTCATGCACAGCGTATAATATTCTGGTTCACTGTTAAATTAGCAATTAGCACAAAAACACTGGGTATAATAGTCCAGTTAATAATTAAATTAGATGTCATCACTAATAAACAGGGTATAATATCCCCGTTAATAGTTAATTAAGATGTCGTCACTGATACGCAGTGTTTAATATTCCGGCTCAGTGTTCAATTAGTTGGCATCACTAGCACACAGGGTGCCATATTCTGGTTAATTGTTAAATTAGATGTCATAACTCACAAACAGGGGATAATATTCTGGTTAATTTTTAAATTAGATGTCATCACTAATACACTGGGAAAATATGCCACTTAATAGTTAAATTAGTTATGATCACTAATACACAGGGTTTAATATTCCGGTTCAGTGTTCAATTAGATGTCATCACCAATACACAGGGTATAATATTCTCGTTAATTGTAAAATAAAATGTCATCTCTTATAAACAGTGTATAATATTCGATTTAATTATAAAATTTGCTATTATCACGAACACACATGGTGTAATATTCCAGTTCATAGTTAAATTAGATGTCATCACTAATACAAAAGGTATAATATCCTGGTTAATTGTTAAATTGAATGTCATCACTAATACAAAGGGTATAATATTCCAGTTAATTATTAAATTAGATCTCATCACTAATACACAGGGTATAGTATTCTGCGTCAGTGTTAAATTAGATGTCATCACCAGTACAGAGTGTATAATATTTTGGTTAATTGTTAAGTTACATGTCATCATTAATACACAGAGTATAATATTCTCGTTAATTATTAATTTCGATGTCATCATGAATACACACGGTGTAATATTCTGGTTAATAGTTAAATTAGATGTCAATGCGAATGCACAGTGTATAATATTCGCGTTAATTGTAAAAATAGATGTTATCACTAATGCACAGTGTATAATATTCCCGTTAATTGTATATGGTATAATACATATGGTAAATTATTCCAGTTCATGGTTAAATTGGATGTCATCACTAATACACAGGGTTTAATGTTCCAGCTAATAGTTGCATTAGATGTCATCACTAATACATAGCGTTTAATATTCCGGTTCAGTGCTAAATTAGATGTCATCACTAATACACAGGGTACAATATTCTGTGTAATTGTTAAATTAGATGTCATCTCCAATGCACAGCATATACTATTCCACCTAATTGTTAAATTTGATATTATCACTAATACATATGGTATAATATTCCAGTTCTTAGTTAAATTGGATGTCAACACTAATACACAGTGTATAATATTCCGGTTCAGTGTTAAATTAGATGCGATCAGTAATTCAAAAGGTATAATATTCCTTTTAATTGTTAAATTCGATGTCATCACTAATAAACTGGGTAACATGTTCCACTTAATAGTTAAATTCGATGTGATTACTAATACACAGGGTTTAATATTCCGGATTAATGCTAAATTAGAAGTCATCACTAATACACTGGGCATAATATCCCAGTTAATAGTTAAATTAGATGTCTTTACTAATACAATGGGTTAAATATTCCAGTTCAGAGTTAAATTAGATTCATCACTAATACACAGTGATTAATATTCTGCTTAATTGTTAAATTAGATGCCATCATTAATACACAGGGTATAATATTCCACTTGATTGTTCAATTAGATGCGATCACTATGACACAGGGTTTAATATTCCGGTTCAGTGTGAAATTAGATTTCATCACGAATACACTGGGTATAATATTCTGGTTAATTGATAAATTAGATGTCGTCACTTATACACAGTGTATATTATTCCATTTAATTGTAAAATTAGCTATTACCACTAATACACATAGTATAATATTCTTTTTCATAGTTAAATTAGATGCCGTCACTAATCCAAAAGTTATAATATTCTGATTAATTGTTAAATTACATGTCATTATTTATACACAGTGTATAATTTTCTATTTAATTGTAAAATTAGCTTTCTATCACGATTACACATGGTATAACATTCCAGTACATAGTTAAATTAGATGTCATCACTAATACAAAAGGGATAATATTCTGGTTAATTACTAAATTCGATGTCATCGCTAATACACAGTCTCTTGTATTCTGGTCAATGGTTAAATTAGATGTCATCTGTAATACACAGTATGTTATATTCTGGTTTATTGTTACATTAGATGTCATCACTAATACACAGGGTATAATATTCGAGTTAATTTTTAAATTAGATGTCATCACTCGTACACGGTGTCTAACATTCTGTTTAATTGTAAAATTAGCTATTATTACGAATACACAAGGTATAATATTCCAGTTAATGGTCAAATTAAATGTCTTCACTGATACACATGGTATAATATTCCGCTTCAGTT